>NW_018020649.1:168046-184754 GCF_002006095.1 Pseudomyrmex gracilis
CGGATACATTGAGTAAAATGTCTCAGAAAAGATCCCTTAACCCAGCTATAAAGCAGTCTATTTATGTTTTTTCATATTTTCTGTAATAAACAACTTTTTCGAGAAAAAAATTTTTGTCCGGATTTAAGTGGCGGACCCTGTATGTCCGAAATTTCTTTTTTTCCTGCTAAAGTTTTAAAGTAGGGTTCAATTCTCAGATCAGACTGCGCATTGCGGGCTCTGATAGGCTCAAAATAAGCTGTGATAGGCTCAAAATAGGAGTAAGAAAAAAAGTAGATGCTACTTTGACGCTGCTATGCGTCCGAAATTTCCTTTTTTCAAAAATTGAGGTTCAATGTAGACGCCAAATTTCGACTCGGGATAGACGAGACGCCGCCAGCACAAGTTTGATAAATATCCGTTATCTCTAAATCAATAAACTGAAGTGTCGCTCTTGATTTTTTAGTTATTGTTTTTGCAAATTATGCATCGCGCGCCGTTGAATAGTCTGTTCAAACGTGATCGAGAGCTCGCGACTCCTTCGGCTTCGAGGTAATCGAACGATGTTCGCGTGCTTCCTGGTTACGAGGGATTTGCTCGGGGTCACGATCGAGAGTAGTCGCGACCGCACGCCGCGCGTTCCCCGCGAATTTTCCGTATATATGTAAGGCGAAATATATACCGTCCAATAAAGGATGAACAGCGTGCGACCGTAAATTCCCCGGTGAGTAGCGGCGTTTACTCTGCCCGTGTGACGCAGGGATCTTCAACGTGGTTCGTTCCTCTTTGCCATTCAGGTTGAGAGAGACCAGATCGAAGATAGAAGCGATCTACAGCCCGACTGAACAGTAAACACTCTGCTAGTCTCGTGTTTGCTGTCTCTCTTCGGCTCTTCGTGCGGATCGTCGCGCCGTGGCATATCCCGTTGCAATTCGAAAGCTTCGCATACCAATAGCAGCGACGGCTGGTTAATGTTAAAAAAAAAAAAGCGTGGAAAAAATTTCTGCAGTCTAAAAAACAAAATCTAGATTTAAAACAAAAAAAAAAAGATTAAAGATATCACTTTCTAATGTTTTTTTTTTGAGTTAGAAATTAAATTTCACGCAAGCTATAGCTTCAAACGAACATTATGACCATTGCAGAGTAAAAGAAATGTTTTTTGTTTATTGATAGAGGAAAGCGCGGCTTGTGTTTATCTCCGTGGCAATTCTTCTTCCTTCACTCGTTATTCAGCTGACGCCGCGAGAAATATTTGCTGGCAATTACCACGTGATCTAAAAGTACCGGCGAAAGAAACGCGGCAAGAAGACACAGCGAGAGGAATTTGCGCTCCTATAACGTTGCCAGGATTTATTATACAGAAAGCTTGGACATTGTGAGATTCCAGTAAGACAATACGTCCCTTTGTCTCTTTTCGTACATGTTTGTTTCTCTCGTCGAGACGAGCTACGAGACAACCAATCGCGACGTTTCGCGGGATCGCGGATTTTTTTTTTCTCAAAAGAAGTTACTTGACGGTATTTATTGTTACATTTTTGACGCGATATCTTCGGCTAATATTGTTTCGCCGAGTTACTTTTGTCCTTTTACCAAGCGAAGCACGTTTCCACCCAATTTATCACGTAAGTCCATTACGGCTAAGTGAAGTGAAGTGAAGTAGTTTTTTATGCGCTTTGTCCTTGCGACGATACAGCACGATCTCAGGATTTCCAGTCGCTACCCGTCGCTTCGTCTACTCACGTACCAGATTGCCGCGGAGAGGCTAGACAATACTGTTCAGACCTGAGAACTGTGCGTGAGACAAGAAATAGTCGATAAGCTATTCTTCGAAGTAATCCTAAAATTAATTTTTTCTTGGCAACGCGAATATTGGAATTTGAGCAATCAATTGCGGTTTTTTTTTTTTTTTTTTCACTATGTATTTTAATCGAAACTTACTTTTTTTTTGCAATATGATAAAAAAAACCTTTCGCTCTCGGTGAAAAAGAAGTCCGGAACTCTGTTAAGAGTATTTAGTTTAACTTTTAACAATTAATAAAACGCGAACTTCACGGGAACTCTCGTTGTTTATGTGCCGATTATATTCGCCGACAAGCACATACCGAGTCGAGTACGGCGATTGTAACGAGCGTGCTTCGTTCCTCCCGAGACTAGTTAATTTTCCGAGTAAGTTTATCACTCGCGTAGACTCGTTTTGTCGGAAATCGCATGACTTCGTGGAACCACAGTGAGTGAGAGTACAGAGAGCGACCGCGCGCGGTGTTTCTTTTCTTTCTCTTTCTCTCTCTCTCTCTTCGGAAAGCTCGTCACTTCGTAACAGTGCAATCTCGTAGAGACGCGAATTCACCTGACGTTCCTTCGGGAATACTTTACGGAATCGTCTTGGGACACGGACTTGCGGACGTGGATGTTCCCTCTTTCCCTCACCCGTAGCTGCTTCGAATGCCGAGAAACGTACGACGAATCGAAATGCATTCGCGAGAGATTTCTAAACCGCCGGCGGTGTTTTTTTTTTAACTTATATTAAAAAAAAATATTTACATGTAAAATGTATGTTTGTAAATAGTAGTCTTCGGAAATTTGTGTATCAATTGTTATTGTTATATCGGTTATTTGCTTCTTTTATTTTACGAAAAATTTGTATTTACATAATCTTGTCGAAGGGAACTCACATGTAAAATGTTTGCAAATAGTAGTCTTTGGAAATTTCACTTGTTATTGTTATATCAATTTATTTGCTTTTTTTTTCCTTTATTTTACGAAAACTTCAGTACTTACAGTGAGTTTCTTTCGATGAAAAAGACTCACGAAGCCGCGACGTTACGCGAGGTCGTACGATACAAACAAACGCTCGAACTGTAACGGACGAAACGTCTTCTTCCGCTTGCGACGTACCGATAAGCAAACATTCGAGTTAGCACGCCACGTCTCTCTCTCTCTCGACCCGTTATCTCTTATCGTCTACGATCCGGCCACCCTCGGCAATTCCGCGTCGGAAGATTGAGCTGCGAAGATAAAGACTGTCTCCTTTATTTTTCTCCAGAAGAAGTTTATATTGGTGTATCGAAGTAAGCAGCACATACTGCCAATAGATAAAACCGTAAGTATTACCTTTACTCTCCAAGACTACGCGCGAGCGGAGACTCGCGCGTGAACACGATCGCTCAAACAAAAATCAGTTTGGGATTTTGATTCGCGGTTCGATCTCGCTAAAGTGAAGATGGTAATGCACGCGAAGTCGTCGCGTGCACGTTACGTGAGATAGCATTAAGCATGAATACTTCTCGCGTTATAAAATCTCTCTCTGCTTTGCGTACCCACGATGCGGGGAGAACAGGGCAAAAATCATTTCTCAACGTCGTTCGCGACTGGATAACAGTGATTACGTCGACCGGCACTTTAGACGGCGGCTCTTCACCCGCGGCTTGAATCAATCACAGCTGGTATTTACATGGAAGATTATAGTTATGTCGCGTCGCAAAACCGTGGTTTCGCGACGTCTACGTGTGATAATAATTGCGAGTTCGTAGGTCATCAATCGGCCGATAAAGACTCTCGTCGTGATAATCGCTCACTGTTTTACACGTCAGCTTAACGGTTGGACTCTCTCGCCGATTTACCCAAGGGGACTCCCCTTCGATGCCTCTTTCTCTATCTCTCTCTCTCTCTCTCTCTCTCTCTCTCTCTCTCTCTCTCTCTCTCTCTTTCGTTCTTTTTTTTCTCTGTTTTCACCTTGAAGAAACACTCGGATTACCAAAGGTCGCTGGGATCGTTACTCGCGCGACTCGGCGTAGGTCAGTGAATCGCGATTTGGCTCGTGCGAATGTCGTTGACCCGCTTCGAGAAGTTTACAGACGCGATTTCCGTTTTGGAAGATCGATCGAGTCGCGCTATCTTTTTCAGCCATTCTCACGGCACGCTGATTATCCGTAAAGTTTTTCAGATGGCGCACGATTTCATTCTATTTTCCTCATCGTTCATCATCACGCATTTATTTTCATCGGAACAGGATTGGTTATTTAAAATCGTTCGAGAGGAAAAAGAGGAAGAGAGAGATATATATATATACATACATATATATATCGTTTTACAGTGTATCGAGACGATGTTACATTAAGCATTTTAATGAGAAGTCAGTGGCAGCGCAATTCCAAGGCTGTCATATGGTCAAGACGATCGTGGATATAATAATCCACTTTTGGTGGAGGATACACGTTTATCGAATCTCCGCGATCAGTTCCAGCTAGTCGCTAAGCTGAAAGAAATCGAGCTGTTTATCTAGATCAATAGTCGGATTTGCGCTCGCGGCCGTTTCGGTGTCGGCGTCGAGAGTCGTTGATCTTCACCTTCCCCCGATATTGGACGTTATCGATCTCGATCTCTCGCCAGTGCTACGAGAAGAGCGACGCTCAAGTGCGTGTACAGCGTCGTTCTCTCAGCACGTAAACTGCTCTTTACGACCTGCCAAGACCTCGCCTCCTTACCTCAATCATCCGGTTACCGGTAATTACGATCGTCGATCGTCCAGAACCAATTACTCGGCAATTTTTACCAAGTAATTCGATCGCCATCGAAGTGGAGAGGATCCACGCGATGCGTAGCCAATAACCGGTACGACGGTTACATTATGATAGGACGATTATTCGATTTTCGCACCGTCGATTGCCACGACGGCGCGGCGCGCATGTGCGAGAAGAGGGCTCGTGACGCTGCCGGATGAAATCATTCGGCATTGAAATGGACCGCTTTCTCGAGTCATCGCAATCATTTCTTATTTCGCGTTAGTTGAGAAAATGAAGGAGATGTTACGACGATTATGCGTCAAGAGCCACCGAGAGGAGCAAACACGACGTAGCCGATCGATGTTACTTATTCGCGGAAACGTAAAATGTCTTATCTCGTCAATATTTGATTTCATATCAGCTGAAAGAGTTGAGAGTATAAACCGGACTTAAAACACTCTCCTCTGTGATAGATTAATAAAACATACGCGTGTAAAAACAAAAATATTTTGCTGGAAATTGTGAAACGTTACGTGTTGAGAAAATTGTAGCGAAGGTATGTAAAGAGAGAGAGTAAAAAAAAAATATCGCGAGAAGGAAATCCATTTCTCTCAGCCGCAAGTGATCTCTGGTTCTGCGGTGATTAAGTCATTTGTACAATTGGTTTCTTCGACGGCGGTGAACCAGTCGCAGGTTTATGCGCGAGTGTAATCGGCACCGCCATTAAGTCGCCTCCGAGTCGTCTTCTTGCTCCGAGTCCTCACCCTTCGCGACGACCGACGTCGCGAAGGCCGGGGCGCATCTATAACGAGCGTTATTTTCTTTCGCCCCTCGGCGACGAACAATGAACACCGCGATGGCCGAGCGAACCGGCAAGAAACGTCGCTGCGCAAATCCGATTTCGCGAAAAAACGCGTCGAGCGCGACGACGACGTGAAAGACCGAGAGCGTAGTCGCCGATGAATGCCGCTCTCGGAGGAACTGCGCTTCTCGGAACGCGCCTTGCGCGCTTTTTCCGCGCGCTGCCTCTGGAACGAACCTTTACCTGGGACACAAGTATCCACGCGTATAAAGGGTCGCGCTCAATGCCGTGACGCTTTCGTGAGATCCGGATTGACACCCGGGACGAATCGGCGAATCATCCGGTCGCCAAGGGCACCGAGCGATAGATCGCCGCGCGAATCCAAGAATCGCGCTGTTTCTCCTCATACCGACTTCTGACGCGCGATTTCCCACTTTCCGTTGGTTGGACGTTGATGGAATTTGGCCTCGTCGCGCGTATAAACGGGCATTTCTCGCGACGGGCGCTCTCAGTCGAGAGAAAGAGAAAGAGAGAGAGAGAAATCGGCCGTTGACCTCTCGTCGTTCAAACAACTGCCAATTTTCGCGCAGAGAAAACCGTTTTACCTTATCGTTTCATGTGTTCGCGAAGAATTGTACATATTCTGACGAGGTGTGCGAAGGGCAAACAAACGACGACGGGAGAGGTTCGCTAGATGGATCCTTGAAACGTGTAACAAAAATATATACGGGACATTGACATCATCCTTCCGCGGATGATGCGACTCGTGAGGGAAGAAAAGTGTTCTTCCTCCTCGGAGTTCGACGAAAAACCAAGAAGACGCGCGCCGTTGAAGCAGGAAGAGATAAGTTTCGGCAACCACACACACGACAAGTTAGACTACAGGTTTACACAAAGTCGATGACACAAGCGCTCTTTGCTTACTTTTTTCTTTTTTTTTTTTTTTTTTTATAAATACGGTTATTCCTTATTTATTTATGAACGTGCCGAACGAGTTTCAGACTGAGCGCGCGCGACACTCTCTTAGTCATTTCTTGCTAAAAATAAAACGTGCTTTCATGCCTGAACGTCTATTAACATATCGTACACGTGGTCATGAGTGACGATACTTGTTTTTTTTTTTTTTTGCGATTTAAAAACCATCTTTGTAATCAGCCTAAATGTGTTTAAAACATTCAAGACTTCTCGTCGGAGTTACTCGCGATTTTTCGAACAAACATGTCGATAAATCGTTGAAGATAATTCTCGCGAAATAGGTGAGAGGGAACGATTTTAAAATAAGAATAGTAGTTTAAAACACACATCAACGGAAGAGACGTTTAGAGAAAAAAAAAGGATGAAGAGCGAAACGGTAGACATATCCCGTATCATCCGTGATTTCCCGGTAGCCGGTGTCGGGCGAGCAATCTGATCCCGGGACAACGGTTCGGAAGCATCGGTTGACAGTAAAATATCAGCAGGTACTGCTCACAGTATGGCCGCGATAGGATCGGAAAGAGGAGGCAGGCCGGGCATACAAGTGCGTCAGGGGGGGAAGAGCCACGGTTTACTCCTGCGCCTCCTCCCCGCGAGGCCGGGAGTTCCTGTGTTGGGGGGGTATACTGTTAGCCACCGATGAATGATAACCGCATATCGCGATACGCGCGAACGATATACAATGGGGAGTAAAGTGGAGGATGTATTGGTCAGGAAATCGCCGCGGTTACGTTTCTGAAATAGAATGCGTATTGAATCGATAACTCAGCCGCGTTCTCGCGGAATATTCTCGCCCGCCGTCGCAAATATTTTCGCGATATACAGCGGCAAAAGAAAAAAAAAAAAAAAGTTATTGCCTTCGATTTCTGCGTTATTCGACAAGTCTCTTCTTTCAGATGAAAAAGTAGAATTTTTTACACGCGCGATCTGTCGCATCTATTTGTTATGTAAAAAAACTAGACGCGCGCGTTTTATTGATTTATTGTCTCGATGTTGTGATATTCTCAAAAGAACTTCAATAAGTTAGAGTCTAGACGCGCGCGTCTCCTCTTTTTTTTTTTTACTTTTTAAGAGGAGAACGCGTTAAGACACTTTTTCGAAGCAGAAACATTTTTCCATCCGATCTCCAGCCAACGACCTGATCGTCGAACGTCCAAACATCAAAGCCCCTTGCACAATGGAAGGAATAGCGATAGCAATAGAAATAACACAGTTTTTAACACAGAATTTCAACTCGTCGGAAATTTTATCGCTATTGCTTATTCCGATTTTCTGATCTGCATTGATACATGTGTATTTTTGTATGTTAGATTCCGCTGTTCCTACCTTTATTTTTAAATATAAACTCTTTAAAACGTTTGTTATTTCTATCGCTATCGCTATTCCGTCTATTGTGCAAGAGGCTCAACTCGGACTCCTCCTCCAAATATTTATTCACATGTTTCAAAGTGAATCCGACAATATTTTTCCAGGATTTTCTTTTGTTACATTTTAGATTAGTATAAGAGAGAACAAAGTCAAGGTACACGTTTGTTTCTCCGGTCCCACATTATTACGTTAGATGTAACTTACGTTGATTGTGTATTGTTACCTGTGAGGCTTCGTTTACTTAAATTCTCGCAAAGAAAAAAATCGAAAGAGAGAGAGAGAGAGAGAGAGAGAGAGAGAGCAAGATGTGCTTGTGTAATTTCCGTTTGCCGATGCATAACGAGCACGTTCAATAGCAAGAAAATAGAGACGTGTACGAGGAGGTAAAAGCGCGCGATGGGAGAGACAGTTCGTCTACGGGTTCCGCATAATTACGAGATCACGTCCGTCCGCGAGACGTCTGGAGTCGCGCGAAGAGAGTCTGTTAATGTAACCCAAGGGTTTCCAGAGGTTCATTGTCACCCGGGCGAGAACTCGCCTTTGTTTATCTCCGGTAAGTGTTCCCGACCAGCGGCGTGTGCACATATCGCCGTCGATCTCTCTGTACGCCGTCTTTTCTTTCTTTCTTTCTTACATGCGCCGTCTGGTTTAACGAACTGAGATCCGCTTCTGAAAGGCAATGACGATGACGATGACGACGATGACGATGACGACAACGATTCACCACGCTCTTTCCCGGCTCAAGTTACGCGTTCCCTGCCGTATAACTTCATTGTAATTAGACATTTAGATCCAATTGCGCGATTGTTCTTGTCGCATAATTAACGAGGTGACATCGCGTGATGGCATCTTGAGTCTTCCGGTCTTCGCGTGGATCATCGTTACACAGCGGAAGTTTTGATATATCGTAGCGAAATATCAAAACGCAAACTTTCTGTTTCGAGCCACGAAACAAGAATGCACGGAAATAAATAAATAAATAAATAAATAAATAAAAAAAAAAAAAAAAAAAAAAAAAAAAAAAAAAAAAAAAAAAAAAAAAAAAAAAAAAAAAAAAAAAAAGAAAGAAACTAATTTTCTTCTATTAATTCTCTTTAACGTATGTTTATGTATATACCGCAATATACGCGACAATTTAGATTAGAGGCTATTTTACACACGACAAGCTGTACGTCAAATCGTTGCAACAAACCGCGCGAGATGCAAAGATGCATTTTCGAGAGATGAGCGCTCCCATCGCGCGTGGAAGTGTTTTCGAGGC
Organism: Pseudomyrmex gracilis; assembly: GCF_002006095.1. Classification (NCBI taxonomy): domain Eukaryota; kingdom Metazoa; phylum Arthropoda; class Insecta; order Hymenoptera; family Formicidae; genus Pseudomyrmex; species Pseudomyrmex gracilis. The sequence continues at coordinate 176,934 of NW_018020649.1, forward strand.
GCGTACAACGACCTGGATTTGATATAACGGCGCGAACGGACGGCGTCTTTCCCACTATCTCCTTTCTCCTGTCCTCGTTGTAAGCCGCGATGCTCATAATATCTAACGGGGCCGACTTATGAGCCCGCGCCGCGCGCGCGCGCGCGCGTGTGTGTATTAGATAGAGTGCGCGCACACGAAAAACGCGCGTACCGGTTAAAAGACCGAGACGATCGTCTCTCGGCGAATCGCGTTTTATCGCGCGCGAATTTATTCTCGTCGGAGTTGCAATTGCGTGCGCGCAGCCGCGGCTCGCGAGGGTCGTTTCTCATATCGGCGAACACACACGGCGGACGTTATTCCCACGTACAGAGACAACCTGAAAGCAAAGCGCGCGCGTATCTCTCACTCCAAGCGGGCGTATCTCTGTCGGCCGATTATAATTCCCGTCCGATAAGACGGGGCGATAACGTTCAAGTGAAATAATTGACTTCTCGTGTTTAGCGGCGGCGAACCGTTAATCCAAACGCTTTCGAAGCGATACGGAGATTCTCGATCATCGCGCGCTCCCGTTCGTCGGATCGATGCGCCCGGAGTATCGATGAATAATCACGCTCTTCTCGTCTCATCCGTAACCACCTAGACACCCTGACACAAATCTCGATTCTCTTTTTTATTTTGTCGCTGGCTCGAAAGCCAGCCGCGCGGACTGTAAGCCGCGGCTCGCGCATTCGAGGCGTTCGGTGCAGCTTCGATTAGTTGAAGTGAGAAGCAATGACTCTGCTTCTCGTCTCGCGAAAAGAACCTAATCGAAACTGCACGATGTGGGGTTATAACCGAACATAGTAGTTAGCACCTCTTCAATGATTGGCACTTATTGGTTTTTTTTTTTCTAGTTGTTAACAACTTTCACGTATGATAACTTTTTATTCGATATTGCAGTAGGTTAATTAGATTGTTGTGTGGCAACGTTATTTTAAAATCCTTTAATTAGCTGTCTTAAAAAAATAATTGACAGGTCTTTAAGGTGTCGATCATTGGGCTCGAAGTGTCAGTCATTGAGTGTTTCACCCTGGCGCGCTACTTCAGTGTATGTGTGAAACCCGGTTTTTAGTCTCCGTTATTGTAATTTATTTCGGTTTCTGTAAAGTTTATGAATCATAATAATTTACCGCACTTGAGGTTGACTTCATTTATTATTGCAAGTTTGTGCTCGAATCGGTCGAGCGTAAAGTAATTGCCGGTATCGATAAAGTGATCTCACGATTGACAGCGCGGATAAATCGATGTAAACAAACTGCTGTCTCTCAAGATGTGTTTTATTTGCACAAATCACACGTGATGTAGATTATAGTCGCGAGATCGACCAAATATTTGGATTCGTACGAAAGTATATTCACGATGGATTATCAGATCGGATTTTATTAAGCGGAGAGAGATATCGCAAAGCGACATCGCGCGCTTGTAATTTTACACGCGTGCAATTCTGACTAGCGCCAATGTGTCCGCGCATTAAACGTGATAATATTTGATGATCACTTCTCGCGAGAGAAGTCGCTAGAGCAGAGCGATCGATATGTTCCGCGTGTCGGATCGATACCTCCCGATACGGCGTGATACGGATTTAGCCGGCGCGACGGTATATTTAGCCTGGGAAAGATCTTATCGAAACTGGTTAGACCGGCGCTATGATGTCCCTGTGTAACGATTATGCCGCGCCGAGCAATTGCAAAAGTTCGATTCGGACGCGTCGTATAAACCGGCTACGGAATAACTTCGTAGGAGCCGTTTTAACGGGGATATCGACAGTCATCGCGAGAGTGTCTCTTCTTGTCCTCGTGAGATTCCGCGCGATATCTTCCTCCTCCAATCTCCGCCAGTCTTCGTTCTACCGGTTCATTCTCTTCAGAGAAATTGCTTAGCGATAAATACTTCAAGTAAGGATTATTTATCTCGTTAATGTAATAGAAATTATTTTACGACAACGCCGTAATCGCTCGAAGAGAAACGTCAGAGTAATGCCATATGCAAGATACGATAATCTCTCGTAGTACAACGCAGTAATGTTGCAAATTATAATGCTTCCGAGATAAGAAGCCAATAAAAACCAGTACAAGCCACTTTGAATCGGTAGTATCAGAATTACTCGAGAGAGAGAGAAGTTTAGTTAAATAAAAAACCTAAGATTATTGTATATAAAAAAACTACTTGTGTATATTGAAAAGTATATCAACAACACTCTTTTTTTTGTGCGTCCGCGACGAAGAGCCGCGCTCGCTCTCTCCCGATAAGATTTTTCATCGATCGCGCGCGATGGTCATTTAATTGGATACCGCCGACGACATGGCGGCAGTCTCTCCCTCTCACGACGGAAAGAACTTGACGGATTAACGATTATTCGCCCGAGGCTAATCGATTTTAATTTCAATCTCGCGCTACGCGCGGCGCGGCGAAAACACCCCACTTGCTTCACCCGCTTGCCGTGGCACTCTCTCTCTCTCTCTCTCTCTCTCTCTCTCTTTCTTTTTGCCACACAGCACTCTTCCAGACGCGTCCGTGATTTTCTCTCTTTTCTCACTCACGGAGGCGAAGCCACGGTCTCGCGATTTTTCGACTTCACGCACGCACCGCCGCTTAACGAGCGGGCGCGTCTCCCCGACGGTGTCGGGGCGGCGGCGCGCACGTTGGGTCGCCGTCGCATCGCGAAAAGCTGACTGGAAAATCATCCCATTAAGGCGTGTTTAACTCGTCGCCGAGCCGGCGCTACATAAAAATAACCATCGGCAAATTGCGGGAGCGTGATGCGCTTGCGGCGGCGGCGGAGAGAGCGGGCGTAACCTCCGCGCGTTACCTCTGACAATGATAATTGGACTCGTCACGTTTTACTCCGGCCCCCTTGCGCCGCTCGCCTGCGTCAATTTAAGCGATTAATCGAGGAAAAATGTCGTCGGGTCGAGCACACGTTTACCTGTCGCGTTGAAGAAGAACACACGTTGCAGCAACGAGCAACTATGAGGCACCTTGTCTGCGGAATTAATTTCCTGGGCCGATCACGTGTCGCTCATAAACGCAACGTGAAGCACGCATCGGGAACTCAACCTCAGCGTCAGCCTTCACCTTCGCGCCGACCGACACTCGCGCTAAAACGCATCGCCGTAAACCTCGCCACTGTAAATTAACACCATCAATCAAGTTGATGTGCATTTCTAAGTATCGTTAATTACTTTTATTTTTCGGCGTCGCTTAACGCGCGACTTTGTGTGTACTCAGCTCTCCCCGTTTTTCTTTGTTCAGATAGAATTTGCGGCAAATTGTCTCTCGAGGAAATAAAAAATAAAAACAAAAAATAAAAACAGTTTTGAAATTTTACGAGCGTAATCTCGAGAATCGCTCCTATATGCGTTCTATAATGCTCACCGATGCGGCAACGCTCGCCGCGACGCTTTAGTTCGCGGCGCGCCGGAGCAGAAGAAACGACGCTTATGAAACGTATCGTTTGAGAGCAGCGTTTAAACTTTCGCTCTTCTTCTTTTGTCGCTTTTCTTTCGAGTTCCTCGACTTCGTGGCCATCGGAGCGCGACGCTACGGTCGGCCGTCGCTCCCGCGCCTTACTACCCGCGCAAAATGATAACGATCTGTTTATACAACATGGCGATTTTTTCCTCCCGCATTCTCGTCTAATTTCCAACGCGAAACCCCCGCTAAAACAAGTATCCGGTAGCTGATTATCCTCCCGTAACCATAACACGCATATCATATTGAAAACTCGTTCTCCCGAGGCTCTGTGAAGAAGGAAGAGAAGCAGCGCGAGGACGAGAAAAAGAAGTGAGCGCAGTCTCTCTCTCTCTCTCTCTGTCTCTCTCGAAAGGAGCAAGGCGAACAAGAGCAACGAGGCACGATGAAGAAGCCGATGCAGTCATGGTCCGATAAGCGAGAATCTATGCGGAGCGAGAGGGGGCGGGGAGGGAGACACTTTGCGCACGGCTATCTTCTGTCTAAATATAGCTCGAGAGGATTCTAAAACTACTCGCCGTGCGTGTATCCTAGTTACCCGAAGTAACTCCGCGTGCGATCAGCCGTGCTTGCAGCAACCTTGCTCGTCGGAGTTCTGGAAAATCGCCAATCGGGTTTTACTCTCGCTCGGAAGAGAGGTTTTTAATCGCCGAGCATTGCTTTTACTCTTCGGATCGGTTAACCATCTTCTCATTTAGCGAGATATCAACCCATTTTATTTGCTTTCTCCCATTTTCCCACGGTGTGTACAGAAATACTGCACGCGCGTAGATTGCGCGTATATTTCGCTATGCGATTCAACGACGTTGTTATTCTCAAAATATCGTGTTCTTCTTTACGCTCGGATTAAACGAGCGGTTCCCGAGAAATCGCAATCGCGTGCGTACGGGAGCAAAGGTAGGATACTCAATTAAATCCGTTCCCATCGGGCGCGTTGTTGACGTTGAACGCTTCTTCGGTCATCGATCATGCGCGCGAGAAGGCTTGAATTCGATCTTTTATTTCGCGACACACACACACGCGCGCGCGTTTTCCCCGGGGCGCGGCAAACAAAAAAAAAAAAAAAAAAAAAGAACGAAACATGGAAGGAAGCGCCTTTAACCAATGCGCCTGTCTCTTGCTACTCCGGGCTGTTATGGTAAGCGAGCGTCATAGTTTATTGCACCTAATAACACGCGGTAAAAAGCAGCCGGACGAGATTCAAGCTCGCTCTCGCGAGCCGCCCAGCTTCCTCGAGCCGCGCGGCGACGGCGACGGCGGCGGCGGCGNNGGCGGCGGTGGCGGCGGTGGCGGCGGNGGNGGCGGCGGTGGCGGCGGTGGCGGCGCCGCCGCGCGCATACGCGCGAGGTCGCGCATAACACGCGTCGCGAGAACGCCGATCGATTACGCGCCGCATCCATTGCGATCTGCAAGCTGATGAGCTTCTCATGGATGAGGTGGGTTGTTCGCGCGAGGCGAGGTAATTATTTTATGGCGACGAGCTGTGGCATTAGACAGCACCGATTGACTGCATAATTACGGTTATTCGGGAGCGACGGACTTCGGTAATAGAAGCGTATCAGAAACACATACGCGCAGGATGCGACATCACTCGTCCTCCGAGAGACGAGTTCGAAAAAAGCGTCCCGTAATCTATTTCGCTCTTCCTCCATTTGCGCGTGTTAAAAAAACAGACGATTTGAAATACGACGTGTACTGTACCGAGCCGAGAGACGCAGCAGCAGCAGCAGCCTCCGACGCCGCACAGAAAGACCGTGGGACTAATATTCACGAGAAACTTACGACCGCGCGGTTGTCGTCGCGCGCGAGCGCATTTATAATGCCGGATATAGTCGCGCGTTTAAAACGTGAGCTATCGCGTTTAAAACGCGCTCGCGTAAATGTAATGAGCGTGTATTAACGATTCCGCGAGTGGGGCGATATTTCCCCCCGTAGCCCAGCCGTCTTCCTCCCCAAGCAGTTTTTTCCCGCCGCGACAACTGGATTTATCAAGATCCGAGCGTGCGCGCGTAAAGCCTGTAATTAGAATGCAAGAAGTTGCTGCTCTTTTGCAGCGGGTTTCACATTAGCGAATCGATTCCCCGAACCTACATCCTCGTCGGGAAACAGTTTGATATTACGCGATGCGAATCAGAATTTCCTATCAGATAGCGGTATTTTATCGCAACATTATCTTCCCCTATACCGCAGTATATCTTACCGCGAGAATACGACTTGCCGCGATATTACCGCCTAAGCATTATTATCTATTACGGCAATTCAGTGCTTACTTACGCCGCGCGATATCACCCGGCTTATATAACGCGGCCAATTTACCGCGAAATAATCGATTTCCATTCGCGACTCGTCGCTAATATGAGTCCCGCTTTAAACGTCGCCACAATGAACGTCGATAACCTGCTCGTTAGCGTTATCAGCTAACTGTAACGGTACGACAGATAGATTGTGGAACGGCAATCGCCTCGTTGTGTTCGGCGCATTCTTTCGAGATAACGAAACGAACGTGCGTTGTGTTCCGCGCGCGCTCGCTCGCCATTCGTCGCCAATTATCCCCGAGTCGGTAAATCACTCGCCGACACTCGCTATTTGTCAGCGGCTATTCCGGATAGCCGGTTTCCGCGCGCGCGCGCGCGCACACACGGCCGGACACGAGAGAACGATAATCACTTATTTCGACGTGTCAACAGGTTGATAATTAATCGTTCGACCCGGACGGGGCGGGGCGTGAAAGGATCGACGGTGCATGCTGGCCGTTGTCATCGGCCGTGATCGCGACTTAGAGAAAATAGAAAAACGTCGCGTCGGCGCTTGATCGATTTCGAGCAAGGAGATAAAAAGCAAAGTGATCAGACGCGTGGCGTTTTGTCGGCGCTCTGCGTGGTGACTTTGTGCGCGAACGGGGAGAAAAACATTCCTCGCGCGTCGACCGTAACATAAAAAATAAAAAAAATAAAAAAAATAAAAAAATAGCTCGGCGAGAGATCGCATAAATCACGTCACTGCGCGCGACGTGGCTAACAACGTTGCGGATGCAATTATTATAGTATCGACGACGAAACCAAAAATCGAAAACAGGTTTCGACGACGGCGCGGCGCTTCATCATCCGGTCCCGCGAACGCGTTTTCTTCGAAAACGCATTCAGCCGACTGGCCGGGACACAATTTGCTGTCAAAGCGGCGACGACAACGAGAAACGAAAAATGAACGAAAACGAAGACGAAGCGGCGCGGCGCGGCGCGGCGCGGCCCTGGCGGGGTGATGCCTTTCGTAAAGGGGCGTCCGTCGGGATGGACGATACAATTACACGCTATACATAGAACTGCACGGGGCATAAGTAACATGATTAATGGACGATAACGCAATTACGCCATGATACGCCTCGCGTGCACCGTTCTCTGTCGCTCTGACGCCGCGCGCAAAGTGCGCGTCGCCTCGCTCGGCCCGCCGCGTGCACGCTCGTTTTCCGCGCGGCCTCGTGCAAAACGTCCACCCTTATACATCATCCGCTTTCGTTACGCTTGTCCCGCTCCTTTACCCTGGTTTTCTCCCCGTCTACCCCATTCACCCTTAATCGTCGCGTTTAGTCTTTCGGACACGTCGTGCGAGGAATCGAAAAGAATGGACGCGTGAAAGGCGAATGTGTTGTGGCTAAGTCAAAATCGATTTCGCCTCGACGAAATTACCGAGCGGGCATTAACCTTTTCGCTCCGGGGATTTTTCCTTTAAAATTGACCTCGCATTTTAGCTGAAAAAGTTAATAATAACCTGCTACCCCCCCCTTCAAAATTAATTTTGAAGGTCAAAGAAGTAACTAGGAATTTTTTCAATTTTTTTCCTAAATTTAGTGCATTAAATTGACCTTATAAACATCTAATACGTTTGCTTTTCTTGCTGGTCCATATATGGACCAGTCCCGGAGCGAAAAGGTTAAATAGCTTCGAAATAACAGCAATTTACTAATAAAAAACTTGGGAATAATTAAATGAAGAACTATTGACAGTAATTAAATAATCTTTTTTTTTGTGACGATAACATAAACATAGCGCGTAAAATCTATTCCGACACAACAAATTTGTAGGTTTTGTTGTTTAATATTAAACATAAACAAAAACTCTCTCTCTCTCTCTTTCTCGTCACGTACTGAGTTTTTTAGACGGTTTTTTAGATGTGTGTCGGTCGACCTTTGGAATAGCATTCCGGTGGACATCCGTAACACGAATTTATTCGACAACTTTAGACAAAAATTTTACACAGTTTGTCCGGAAAGTTCCCGGACTGATTTTTTCTAGCGCGGGTAAGCGGCGCTATCGAGCGGTCAACGCTGGAACT
>NW_018020649.1:185409-218529 GCF_002006095.1 Pseudomyrmex gracilis
ACCTTGAAGTGTAAACTTGTTTAATAAACCATATCTTTCATTTTCGATTTTTAATTCACGTAGTCCGGGAACTTTCCGGACAAACTGTGTATGACTTTCTGATCTCATCTGAATGTCAGTTAATCGGTTAATCACTCTTAATTTATATTTGTTACACTCTGTATTCTTGATCTTTGTTATCTTTGACTTTTTCAAATTATTGTTGTTTATCTTCTATGTTCATAGTTTATACTCATTTATATTCATACATATTCATTCTTATTTTTTAATTTTATATTCACTTTTTTAAGTATTGTTATTACTATTTAAAATTCTTTGCATCTTTCTTTTGTAATTTGTTGTTAAGCAGCGCCTGAGGGGATCTTGTCCCAGGGCGCTTTAAAAATAAAGCATCTATCTATCTATCTCTCTCTGCAGACAAAGTTAAAAACAAATTGCATAATTACTTACGTCAAGAATAAATAATAACAACAATAACATTGCTTATTGTGAAAGGAATTAAAAAGACTTGCGTCTCAAATGCCTCTCGAGAAGAAGAAGCACAATGAAGACACTGACTGACACACGTGCACGGCACGGCACGATTCTGGAAGGTGAATCGATGAGCCGGCTGAATTATTTATATCCGTTGCGTCGTACCTTGCAGATGTAAGTAAAAGCGTTATGAGATACGATAGATTAGAGATTATCGCATTAATGTATCAAGACGCCATCGTAGGACTCGATCGTACAGCCGCGGAGGATGATGACGCGGCGCGCCGCAGCCACCGATGACGATGACTCATGCAAATGCGTATTCCTCGCGCGCGGATTCCGGATCCGGTTTTCTTTTCGTGTTAATGAATTCGCGATCGCAACGGTCGATTAGAAACAAGACAAGCGCGATCGGATGGTAAATTGTTTAAAAAAAAAAAAAAACAGTCGCGTTTTTTTTTTGTACACGCGAATCACATCCGCAAAAGTGTAATCGGATTAGACAATCAGCTTCCGAAAACATCGGTAAATACTCGATTTGTGAATTCTGTGTACGAATATTAAGTAACAATTATCGAATTCAATGTTTACGAAACACAGCGATAGTGTAAAATTGCCACAATTTTACTCGATTATTCTCATCGTTCGAAGATTTGTATTTCGAACGCCTTGAGCGTTCGTCCTTGCTTCGTCACGACTACGTTCTTCTCGTTGTTTCAGAACGAATTCCACCTTGGGACAATTAACGACCGGTATAAACTCCAAAGGTCCGATCGGTCGCCAGCCGTCTTTGGCGATTATCGAGAGGTTCACTCGTAATTTTGCGATGGAACGGAATTATTCGTTAGAAGAAATTCGTGGAAGCGACCGAAATATGCATTCGCAGAACGAAGTTCCGACAGGTAATTTCTTCAAGGTTGGGATGCTATGAGAGAGATCTGTAACTTGCGTATGGAATTGTATTTTGTTTGAAAATTTCCACATTATCTTTAGCAAAATATACAAAAGCGTTTTGTCGGGCAAACGTTGGTTCAGGTCTCTGCAAGACAGATGTTGTTTGAGCCTCTTTATTATCTGTGGAAACGTCGGTTCACTTATGAAATTCCATCGTTTTCTCGGCTGAGAAAACAAACTATAATATTTCTACAGATAATTATTATTGTTTATCGTTTTTTTTTCTCCGCGCGATCGATGAAACATCATCCTTTTAAAACGCACGTGTCTCGTTACCAGAGACTTACGTCATTCTCTCAGCAAGAATCCGGATGGAGAAACAAACGAGGGGAGAGGTGGTGTTTGGGTAAAGGTGGTGTGCGCGTCTTAGCGGTTATAATAAAACTGTCGATTGGCAAAACCGGCCGGTGACACCCGGCAGGACGGTCAGGTCGTAAAAGGATACGGAAACCAACGGGAAAACGTTATTCTGTTATTTGCAATATACATACAGACACGCGGAAGGTTGATTGAGTTCAAAGCCGGATAGGCAGAGGGAAAGAGTGAGAGAGGTCGTGGTTCCTGCTGCGATAACGAAATAACCCGAATGACCGAAGACACGTAGACTCGTTAACCCTCGTGCTCGACGAACGGTAACGACGATGCAACTTCGACGTTAGGCTCCGCTAATAATTCTGACGCCCAATGACGATCGAATGCACGGACGGAGATCAAGTTAATGACTGGATTCATCATCGGCGATAGTCGCCGTTCAGCGACTTGTCAGTCGCGGACACGGTCAAGAGGTCCTGGCAGGATTATACGGCGGCCGGACCGCATTGATTTTAATTCTATTACGTGTTATAATCACATTCGCATGTAAAACGCCACGTTTCAAGAAAGAGAAAGAGAGAGAGAGAGAGAGAGAGAGAGTTATGCTGCTTCGGAAATACATAGTTGTCTGTCTTTTATTCCAGTCTCGGAGTTAAATCGGCTTCGGGTATTCGCCGATCGGCGAAATAATACTTTCGGTCGTCTATGAATAACCTAATCCGACCGATTCTGGGTTCAATTCAACATCGCGATGAACAGTTAGTTTCCTGGATGCGGGGATCGCGCGCGCATACCTGTCGAAGCGTGACCGCCGTATTTCATCGGTTCTCTCGACGTACCTCTTTGCCACACCGTGTGTGGACTATTTTTGAGAAGATCGATAGTCGGGTTTTCTCAGGTGGGCACGACTTCTGGAAGTCGTTCGGGGTGTGGGATCGCGCTGTTTCTGGCGAATCGCCAGGAATCAGAAGGCGCCTACTTTCTGTCAGTCGCGATCCCAACGTGCCGTTTCTCGAATAACAATGACCTGCCGCCGCCATTTCTTTATTCGGCATTACGGTCAGCGATAGAACTAGAAGATCTCAAATTATGTGTTTGCCGAGATATTTAAATGTTTCATTTCAAATTGAAATTTTATTTTTCGTTAACAATAAGGTCGCATCTAATTTTTTTTATCGACAGTTTGAATAAGAAAAAATTCGCTTTTTGACTGCGACCGTCAGATTTCTCTTTTTTTTTTTTTTTTTTTTTTTTTTTCAAATTTTTGGCCAGTTTCGAAAAACCTCGATGATGGATGACGCGATACTCGCCGAGGCGAGTATGAGCGCGCTCGGCTGTGAACTCAGCATGACGCTGCCGTTCGTCGTGCGATTTGCGACGACAACACAGAAATTTTTGTCGTGTCGTTAGGGAAAGGAATTCATCACGGAAAATCTATGGGATTCCGGATTCGCGCGGTGTTATAACGGGACGCGTATTTAAACTCCCCATTCACAGGAACCGTGGGGTCCTTGCAACGGAATCGGACTCGGGATTTAACCTCTCCCGGCGCCATTAGATTCTATTAAATTTCTTTGTCCTCTCGGAACGCGCGCGTTAGAAAGGTTTATTCGCTAATGTAATTAGAAAGGTCGTTCGTTATTACCTCATTCGCGTCGCGCAAGTACCAACGATTTGCATTTACCTAGATCGTGATTCTCGCGAAGTTAATGCAATCTGATTTTCCTTCTTTTCCGAGACGTCTCGCCTTTTATTAGCGAAATTAAAATCTGAACTATATATAGGTATAAATTTTTCGAGCGAAAATCTACGATGCTACATCACAGAAGCTACATCTAGAAGTATGTCTTACGTTCACGTTACAAGATTGCAAGCCGAAAGGAAACGAGCGGGTCTTAAAGTTGAAGATTTTTCGCAGTCGGCCGGTAACGAACGCGCGGCAACGATAATGCGCATTCCCGGTGGCACACCCTTTGTAATTCCAGACAAAAAACATTCGGACGTCATTAATTCCGAAGTCAGTGCAGAGTCGCCACTTTCATAAGCTTCGTAACGGGACGCGCGTCTTAATACTCGCGGATGGGAAGATAGCCCTCGCTTGAAAAAAAAAAGAAAAAAAAAAAAAGAAAAAGCGTCGGCTCTCTCTCTCGCGCGCGAGACTTTAACCTCGAAGCCATAACCATTAGGTTCCATTAAATTCCACCGATCCTCTTGGAACACGCATGCACTACCGTAGTTAGAAGGTTCCCCTGGTACTGGCGGCGGGTCGGCGGCATTCCTCGTTCAACATTGCCGTACATTGAGCACACGTCGGGGTCCGACGTCCGTTCGTTTCGCGACCAGCACGCGCGCTTGCTTGCTTGCTTGCTTGCTTGCTCGCTCGGACGAGCTTCACGGCGACGAGCTTATGGAATCGCACGCGCGCGCGCGTAAACGCTCCGACGTAATCCATTGCGCGATCCGCGGTACCAATTAAATCCTGCTGTATCCCGATAACAATGAGCTTCGTTCCAATTAGCGGGGAAGAACGATTTCCGTGCATGCCGTTCGCTGCGTGCTCGTTCGTCGGCTGGATTTATGCGCTTAGATGCGCGTGCTCGCTCCTTTCGGGTTATCGTAACATAGATGGATGAGGAAAGTTAAGTTTAACTGAGAGTAACGGTGATCGACGATTTACTCAAGTGCGTGTACGTATGTACGTATTATACACACATTGCCGAAGTCCAATATATTTTATTATTTCTCTAAAATATAAATTGGTATTTATTAAATTTATTAAATCTATTAAATTTATTTACCATTTATTTTATTCTCAAAATATATGATCAAGTAGTCAAAACAGTCCGATCAGTCAACATTCCTTACAGGAGGGAATTAATTTTTTACCCTTGTTCAGAATGTGCGTCACATGGAAGTTGTCGATCCGATTTGCCACCCCTATTATTAGTATTTTTGCTGTATTATTTTTAGAACTGATTGTTTGAGGAATATTTTTAAATATTTTCAAAACACACAAACGTATATGGAAAACGTGCAGAATGTTTGATAAAACTTACATTGACGCTTAATAAATATCAATATGGGAAATAATCTTCTTCGCGACAGGGTGAGGACAAGAACAAGATTCCGCGGAGAAAATGGTGAACGAGGTTTTGCGTAGGTGCGAACACGCAACGCTTGTGTGTCAGTTATGCTGCGGAATCGTTTGCCGTAGACGGTAAAATAGAGGGACAAGTATTGCGCGGAGCGGGGTTTACTTTATGCGGGGATGTATCGGTGACGCGAGTCTCCGTATATACGCTTCCGCGATCGCCGATCTCGAAAACTGCTCGGTCTATCTTGATGTCGCGAATGCGGATGTATTTCGTGATATAATTGCGAGACGAGAAGCACAAGAAAGCCACATCCACACTTCCTGAACAAAACCGTTCCTTTCATACACGATAAGATTTCGATGTTGAGGCACGAAATGCACAACAAGCATTCGAATGATCGTTTAGTTCACCATTTTAACGATACGAAAGATATATTGCCTGCGTCCTTCACTTTGTTGCAGCGGCGTTTATACGCGGTTTGAAAGAAATCTCAGAATGGAATCTGATGATGTGTGCGTTGCACATCGCGCATACCGTAAAGTTGTAGAACACACGACGTGTATTCTATTGTCGTCGTCGATCATACGACACTGGTTCTACAAGCCCGAGGATCACGACGTGCAACTTCATCCGCGGTCTCAGATTGTCTACGATAAGCGTCGTCCATGATGCAATCTACAGGCTCCGTTATCAAGACGCGCGTATACGAACGCTTTCAATATCCACGCGAGGTCAAGTAGAATCGAAGCGGTCATAACATTTCAATATCTTTACTTCAATACCATATCGTTCCGTTCAATTTCCGAACGTATCTCCCATCATTGCGTTCCGATCGCTTGATAGAAATACCAATGTGACGAGTGTGACGAAAGAAATTTAATCGGAACAATCTTTTGTTTNTTTTTTTTTTTTTTTTTTTTNNNTNTTTTNTTTGTCGAATTCTGTTTCACTCTTTTCTAAAACGTTTTGTTTTTCTTCTAAAATATATTTCATCAAAAAAAAATTTTCTTTTCTCATACATCTTTTTCTTACAGATGTAAACTTAAATAATTAAATAATTGTAGAAAAAATCATATTTCATTAATTTTATTATTAATATTTCTTCCGAGTGTTAAAAGCGCGACAACACACAAGAGAGGAAAGAGAGATAGATAAAATAATTAATAGCTCGATGCGTAAAGCGGACACGTGTTGAAAGAAGGTCCCTTGCAGCATTACTAATAAATTTCTGTTTCCCGCTATAAAAGCCCGCGAACGTTTGTTTTTGCGGGTTGGGACCCTCTTTCGGAGCGACGAAAGTATCCGCGGCCGTTCCCTCGTGGTGGGTGGTTTCCCCGAGACTTCAACAGACCTTGACTTCGTGTGTCGCGCCGCTGGCGGAGTTTACGAGCCCTGGCAAGCCCGTCAAAGGCCGGTAACACGACACTGATTACTATTTCACGAACTGAACTACACGAGACCACACCGCGCAGCATTCAGCCGGACTCACGTGCGCGCCTCACGCGCAAGCCCCTTTTTTCTTGGATCTTCGTATCATTCTTCCATCGTCTACGACTACCCTCTCTGCCGGTTCCCGAATAAAACAAGATGTCCGAGGCGAAGTAACCACGAAAGGGAATCGCGCTGGGGAATTCTCTCGGAGCGCTGCGCCACATGTGCGTGAGTCTGATGATATTTAATAATCTAGAAATTCGCCGCAGAACCGTTACACGAAATTACATGTGTAGCTGCTATTATACTCCCGTGAGATGTAATGATACATATTTATAATGATACATTCTCTTCGCTACTGATGGTTAAAAAAAAAACCACTTTGAACACAACATCTCTGGTCAGTATAATTTTACGCATCGATAAAAATTTGCATTTCTATGCGAATAATAAATAAAAGATCTTTCTCTCTGATGGTTTTTTTTTTGTTCGGATCAGAAACGAATTGCGTAACGCATAAGTATGATTTAACGTTCTAAAGGACGACGCCGCCGAGACTGCCGTTAGCGCGACTGACGTTCAACGCGACGTTGTAATCCCGCGCTAAATAGATTTTTAATGTCTCGTCCTCGAGTGAGTCTCCGCCGATTCTAATTGCGGTACGCAACCGACACGGGCGCGAAACGAGGAAGCGAGCCGCCCGATTCTCGTCAACGATTTCGGGTCATTAACCCGCCGCCGCCGCCGCCGCCGCCGCTGCCGTTCGTCGGTATAGAGCCGGGGATTAAGAAATACCATATAATTCTTTGAAAAGGACTACCATCGCGGTAATCACCATTCCTCGTGCCTGCGCACATCACCCAGAACTGCAACCAGGGAGGAGGTGGTTGACCCGCCGCTGCCGCTGCCGTCGCCGCTGCGCTCCGCGCGCCGTGATTCACGGCACGCTCTTCCCCGAGGTGTGCGTGGAAGAGTGACGTTCTCTCTAATTTTTTTTTCTCGAGAGAGAGAGAGAGAGAGAGAGAGTGCCTCTCTTCGCGCGCGCATGTCATTGCGCGAGATGTCATTTACGAGAAGTAAATCTTGGAATCCGCGATGTATATACGCGCGAAAAGCTGCGCGCACACACACACACACACACGTGCGCGGTATTCGAAATACTTTGCGATTCAATGCGTTTCGCTCGCCGTGAGTTGTAATCAAAATCACTGCCAGGATAAATTACATTCATGCTTTCATTCATGCGCAAATGACGTCTCTCGTCTATAATTAATTACTGAATTAATGCGCTTCTGTTTTGGAATTTCGTGTTTTTAAATTAAATTTTTGCATACACCCACGCGAGTCTTAACGCGTGGGTTTTCGAAAAACTTGATCGCGCGAGCCATCGCCCAAAGCTACGTGTGTTGCGAAATAACGTTGCGGATTATAAATCGCTTAACCCTGGCGGCCGTGCTACCGGTCGTGTAATGTAACATCGAAACACAAATTGTTCGCGCGATTTACAAAGTCGGTTAGCGACACGCAAACACGCGTAAATAACGTGTCGTTTTCGAGATCGTCCAATCCCAGCTGGACACGAAATTCGCCGCAGGCTCGCGTCCTAAATCGGTAACACGATTTTCTAACACGCGTGTAATGATATTCCCTGGCGCGCGAGTCCCGAGGAGGGAATTAAATTCTCATTATATATCGCGCGAGTGTGTGTCTTTCTCTCTTATCGGGTGAACCCGTGTAACGTCCGCTGTACGCGCGCGCACACCACCGTGGCGCGCGTACTTTCGCGCGTCACGCAACCTTCATCAGCAACGCGCGCAGTTTTGCGCGTGGCGCGTGTGTACGCCCGTGTGACATAAACACTGATTATCCTGCTTAATATAATTTTTGCGCGGATATCTCCCCGCGGCGAACACATACATAGTTAGCCGCGGAAATTCTCGCCGGCGCAGCGGTGTTTGTCAAGGTCCCCGCGACAGCAACCCCGCCGCGTTTCCAGCGTAACTGTTGTTGTTGAGACTCTCCCAACATTATTCGCAGCGCGATGACTTCGGGGAAGAACAGTTCCGGCACGTAGAAAAATACATTGTTCCCGGGATAACGTTTTTTTCTTTTTTTTTTTTTTTGTTTTCGTCTCTCGCGTGTGTAGCCATTGTCCTATTAAGATATTACTGCGCGCGCGTAAGAACGACCGTCTTCCGGCATCTCGGCAGCCTTTCCTCCCAACGTCAAACGTTCGTTTCGTGTACGAACGACGTTCGTTGCCCCCTTCGCGAGATATACGTGGGAGAGACGCGGATCAACAACGGAGGGAGGGTTCGGTCACAACGTCGCCATCAACAATCGGTATTTATTGACTGAACGTCGACGACGGGTTACGGGTTGCGCGCGATGACGTTTCTCAAGACATCCATTTCAGAATTTATCTCGTTGCTTTTGCCGTCTAAAATTGGTTCCCGGTAAACGCCGAGCGCTGAGTTATCCTAGAAAGGGCTCTCCTCGCTATAAATGCGCTAGCTCGGATGTGAAGTGTCCGCGCGCAGAATGTAACTTCCTCGGACACCGAGGACAAGCGAACGTAACGAGGAAACTTCGCGTTACACAATGTGTCTCTCTTTGTCGCGGCGGCTTTACCGCGACCAGTGTCTTTTGTATCCGAGAGAGTCTGTTTCCTTCTCCTCATATTTAAGATCGATCTTCCATTCCAGCAAGTTATTTTTTTTTGTCGTTTCTAATACGCGATAATTCGAGAATTTCGCAGTTGTTGCCGCGACCTTTAAGTATAACCTTACGGTCGTTGGGCGTGTTGAAAAGCGTTGCAAATTTATGAACCGTAAACGTGACCATAACACCGTTTCCGATCTTCGCGCTACGCGGCGAGCAATCGAATCGTGAAACCGAAGCCGATAATTAACGGATGCTGTAATCAACCGACGTCCTTGACTACTACACGCCAAGCGTGACGAACGCGGACGATACTCGAGGAAGCTTCGAGAGTGAGAGAAAGAGACGAAGAAATCGGCAGAAGGTTTAGTAAATTCACTAGCGATTATCGAGAAGCGATCAAAGATCCGATTCGCTTGCTTGGCGTCTGCGTCATTGGATAGAAAGTACTAGCTTGCCGTCGATCGGAGTTGATTGATCGTAATTGTTGTAAACATAAGACACGAGTCGAGGATTACGTCAGCGACAGCGGCCGATGATAACGATCGGCGTAATTAATTTCATAGCATTATGTGGTGGTGTTCGACGGGGAAGACTCATGCCAATTTGTGAGTCAATTTTCCTTTGACCTTAAGACACGCGCGTAGCGCGCGAGAAGTTCTTTTCTACAAGAGGACGGGATGATGAGAAGTTCTGTATTTGCTCGAACATGACGAACAAATGTTGTTTTGTCGTAAATATTACACGTTCACATAAAACCGTGAAATCCCTGGCTCACTTTGATTTATGCCGTATTAGTAAGAGATTTCACAGAATTCAAATCCGATTAAACAACACATTGAAAATTTTTTCGGATTACTCTCGCTTCTGGTGAACTGTCATCTTACCGAAAAAAATATATATCTCGAATCAGGAGTCCGGTTACGACACAAAAGTGTTCGAATTTCTCATTGTCGTGGCCGATTCTCACAGTCGGATCAAAGATAATTAAGGAAGCCGATACGCGTCTGAACTAACGGTGTCCCGGAGTCGTTAAACTGGATACGTCGTAGATAATTTGCGCCGAAAAAGGCAAAGTTGCTTCATCCACCTATTACGGGCGTGATCTCTGAATATCGTCGTCATTCTTCTTCCTCGATACCATCAGCATCGCTCTTTGTTTATCCCGAAGCGGTTTATTTTCTCGTCAGAATTTTTGTTGTTGTTTTTGTTGTTGTTGCGAAACTATAATAGAGTAATCCGCTCGACGTTTGCACAGCAAGTAAATAGCGAATGTCTCTAAAATTACATAGGTGTGTGTTGCAAATGAGAAAAAAGGCTGCTCGTGATTGACACTGACGGGCAGAACTAATATCGAATCGACGTATCAGAGCGAGGTTCGAACTCTGATCTTGATCGCGACCCCGGCGTGGTCTCATTACGCGGCGTATCGCATTAAAACGTTGCGTAATAACGCCCGGGTTCTAATCGGGGCTCTCTAATCAAGGTGTGCGCGCGCGCGCGCGCGCTCGCGATACGCCGCGTCGGACGGAGGATATACGCAGGGGATTCGATACCCCGTTACTCCCGCCGGCCTGACGAGCAAATTTACGACGAGGTGGATCCTTCCGTCCCCGTACGCGATACGGGGCGACCGGTAATATATCATATTCCGAGATTCATTATCTCCGGATAATGCGTCTTGGCTCTCTGGCGAAGTGCGTGCACACGCGTGCTCGCGAGAGCACACGTAGATATACATCCTGGGAATCCACCCCGCTGTTAATACCCTTTATTATCCCGGACGATCCCTTTTCCATGCCGCTCAAGATACCAATTAGCGCGCGTCAATGTTGTCCGACGCACGTACGTACGTCGAGCGAGCGCGGCTCATCGGAAGCGTCGTAAGACAATCTCGCGAGGTCCAGGATGCCTCTCCATAGGTAACCGCGTCCTTGCCCGAGGCTGCGCGAGTATTTATAGGCGATGATATCCTAGACTTCTCTCTCGTGTCTTCTTTTTCTTTTTTTTTCTTTTTTTTTTCCTTTACGAAGCTGCTGCTGCTGCTGCTGCTGTTTCTTCGTAGTCGTCGTTGTCGTCGTTGTCGTTGACGCTCACGTCTCCGCTCTTCCTTTACCGAGACAACACCACCTCTCTTCTCCGTTTCCCATCCTTTCCCACTTTGCTATCATCTCGTGAATCACCCCGCTATCGGTTGTGGCGTCCTGTGTTCCCCCCCGGAGGTGGTTCCCATCATGCGAGCGTGTCAGTTTCATTCACATGCCGCGGGAAAAAGCTCCCGTGCGAGAGAAACAGGACTCCTTTGATCGCTAATAGATTATATTGTACGACGGCGGATACTTTCGCCCGCTGATACTTTTACGTTGGACAAAAGCACAGCCGGAAGCTCGCGCGCGTGTTTTAAGAGCTTCTTTCTCTCTCTCTTTTTTTTTCTCTGTCTCTCGAGATATTTTCTTCCGGAAAAATCTATCGCTTTTTTTATTTTCTTTGATAAACAGCGAAGATTCTTCTCGCTGCGCGCAAAGATGACTTTAATGGAGCGGTGATTGCTTGCATCGGAGTTTTTTTTTTCTCGGTAGTCGTAGAAGAAAATCCGTCAAAAAAGAGGGATCGCTTCCGTGAACGTTCCCGCGCGAATGACGCGGGACGAAATCCTTGGCGGGCACTCGAGTCACGACGTATATTTCCCGCGTCCGCTTCCAGAAAACAAAGTTCCCAATTAGTCGCGAGTGCCATTAGCCGCGGAGAGGACGACGACGACGACGACGACGCGGTTGAGGAGACGGTCGGTCGTCTTTCCTGGCGAGATAACCGAGCGCTCGAGTTGAACGACACATGGCGCACACCGGATGTCGTCCCTCTCTGCCGCTTTGTTTCCTGCGTTGCTCCGAGGCGTGAGTTCTCTCGAGCGAGGGAAAAGACAAGCGGGTACATTGTCTGCCGTCGGGGCAATGTCAAGGTCCGCCACCGACCATTATTGGGCTGTTTACGCGTAAACTCGCGGTGCCATTCAGCGAGTGAAAAAGAAAACGCCACGCGTGCAGTTCAGAATTGAATGGCCGCGAGCGAATTCACCGGCTCCGCCTGGGTGGGTAGCACGAAATCGCTCGGACGATACTCGCCGTGAAGAGAACTGTGAATATTCGTGTTGTCTGTTTTTTTCTTTCTTTTTATTATTCGGTCGTCACTCCGCCGCGCAAAACAGGATTGTGACGCGCATTCCTTTATGATCGTTCGCCCGCCGGCGAATCGCGTGTGTTTCGCGATCAAAAATAAAGTTTCTGCAATTCGACTTCGTTAATAAGTCGCTAAGTGCGCGCGTTTTACGCCACTGACAACGATTGCTAATAATAATTCGCTAAAGAGAGAACACGCGCGCGAGGAGCGAGTGAATGCAGTTTCTCGATGTTGTTTACGCTCCTTGGCCGTCTTACCTTGTAACACGTATGACATTTTTACGACGTCGCGCTTTATAACACCGTCTTGCCTAACTTGTACGCAAGGGAAACGTGTTTTTGACGCGCTGATTTTGCATCAGTGGTCCGTAGCGAAAGGTTTGACAAGCGGCAATCTCTTCGCGGCGCGAAGGCAATTAAAGTGTAATCTTCGGGTTCATTCCCTCGGCGACGTGGTGGACGCTCGCGAATGAAGAAGAAGAACACCGGGGCAGGCTAACGAGGGAGCGCGTCATCTCGGCGGGTCGTCGTCGTCGTCGTAAAGACGACTCGGAGAGTTTGGAGGATGACGCGAACGCGGGTATCGTCCTTTTCAAAACGGAAATACCGAATGACATCACGGACCGGTTGCGGCGCCGGTGCGGATGCCGCGGCGATTGGAGTGCGACGCGATTCGCGGGCTCGAGATTCGTCGGTGGTGTCGTAGCGCGCGGGATGCGATTGCGATCTCTCACGTCGATGCGCGCACGGCGCTTCTTTTCTTCCATCTCTCGGTCGATTGCGCATCGGTCGCGTCGCCGTGTCGGGGAGGATGACTAAACGTGAGAAGGATCTCCTCCTGTCGGCCGCGAACGGTCAGGGACGATGAGCATCGCGGCGTTAGCGCTTGGAGAATCCAAGTCGCCCGCTGGCATCTCGAAAAGAATGGAGCATCCGACACAACGCATCCGAACACAATCGTTTTGTAATACTCGAAAGCGTCCCGCTGCGCGAGGCAGAATTTAAAAGCCGTTACAATGTTCTCAGTTTGCAATGTAACACTGCGATGTGTTAGATAATGTGCGACCAATGTCGAATACAAAATAAAATCAAATAACACGTACAAAAAATAAAATAAAACGCGCGCTGTTTGAAATTTTAAGAAGACGATAAGAAAATCTTCTTATTGTTTGTAATTTTATTTTTAAAATGTGTATATATATATATATATATAAACTGTAAAATTGAAGATTTTCAAAACAAGAATTTTTTTCCCTCCCAACGTGGAGTGAATAAAGTGAATCATGAAAATTAACGCGGTACACGCGCATACAATACCTACACATATACTTTCTCTTCTGTTCGCAGAATAAACAGGAATATAGCGTAACAAATTGAATGAAATTATCCTCTACGCCGTTTCTATCGGGATTTTCGCAACTAAAAAGAACAGCCTGGCTATAAGCGATTATAATCATCTATAATTATCGACCAGTTAACATAACCTGTCCCTAAGAAAAACATCGGCGTGTTAATAATCATCCGTTTCACGGGAAATAAAACTGTTCCACCGCACTTCGGAACTTGATTTTCATTAGCCTTCTAAATACTGTAATTTATTTTCATTATGTCGTTCAACGAGCTATAATATAGTACGAGGCAGCGCGTACGCATATTACACGCGATAAATACCTATGATGTCATTCTTTACTTTCAAGGAATTCGTGACTATTAAATATTTACACGAGTTAAATTGATTTCGTGTATTAATCTTGTTTACTACAAGATTTTTTCCTCTTTTCTCTCTTTTTCTTTTTCCTCTCTGTCTATCTATCCGTTTATCTATCTATCTATCTCTTTCGTTATTATTAATTCATAATATTGAATTTTCTATATTGAATGCTTCAAAATTAATATCTGATATCTTCTCTGATGCTTGTGTAAGCGTAAATTTCATTTAAACTTTAATTAGCTTTTAATTACCTCTTTTATTTAGTCGACTTTTTTTATTCTATTTTAATTATGTTACATATATAATATATACTGTTTTTTCCCTTGTACCGTGAATGACATCCTATATCATGATGTTTACAGTCGCGTATTAATTGCGTAATTATTGCGCATAAGTCGTTAATAAATAATAACTCGCAAAAAAGTTAGTAAACGGTCGATATAAACCAGTCGCTTATAGCTGATCCGGGACAACTTTTTCATCCGTCAGTTCAACGTTCTTCTCTCGGTATTCTTTTTTTTTTTTTTTTTTTCACTCACTTCCCTCCGTCTCCCTCCTGTCCCAGCTGTATCGTCCCTTCTACACGTTTTTTCTTCCCTGGTTCTCTCTGCATATTGATGAGAGATTTTAGCGCGTGAAATCTCGGAGATGAAAGGCGCTGTAAAAAATGCAATAAACTGTAAGCTAATTTTCGAGATCAAAGCGGATCGCGGGAGACCTCCGCGACGCCGTGTTCTGGGTGACTTCACTCTCTCGTTGAATTCGCATAAAGTGCGTGCGCGACGACGTAAAAACGTCTGTAAGACCCGACGGGGTACGTAGGTACCTCGCCCTTCCTGATTGCGCTTGCGTTTGCTTCATCTTCCGCGTCGGTTTGTTATTGTGCGGCAAGATTAATTCTTTCGAGTTATACAAGTCGACGTCAGAGAAGAAAGAGATTTATTCGTGTCTCTCTGTTGAATGTTATTTCCTCTCTCGACGATATAAACTTTTACGTTATGGAAATATTGTAGAAATGAAATATCGAAAATCGATGAATTATTCCGACCGTAACAGTGAGAATTCTTCAATAACAGTTTCAAGAGAAGTTTTTGGGGTTTTTCATGCGGCGAGAGCGATGGATTAAATCTGACCGGCGCAACAGAGCTTTAGAGGGTAGACGTGGGCGTCGAAAGTAATTTGGAATTAATTGCTGACGAAGCGCCACAGGGCAGGTTCGAGAGTTGCGATACGTATGAGGAAATCTCCCTCCCTCCCCCCATTCCAGCGTAGCGTTGGCTTTTAGACCACGACGGCATGTCGATTAAATTTGAAAATTACGTGGCATCTACGTTTTTTTTGGGCATCTGTGCGGGAAGAGACGACGAAGATGATTGGCGCCAGTGCGCGTAAAGCAAAGCCTAAATTAACGAAGTTAAGCCTCGAGCCAATTGCCGAGCCGAATTTCGTTACGAGGCAATATCACTTCGATGTTACGATTACGAAGCAATTTTATGGAATGTTGTTACTTATCTCGCACACGCGCGCGCGCACACACACAGCGTTATTGATGCTGCAGTTATTTTCGCTTTTACTGCGGAATATCTATCACTTGTTACGGTAAACTATTATCATCAGCGAAAAGAACTGCGAGCTCAACATCAAATAGCTCACAACATTGAACCGCTCGGACGAAATCCGTCTCGAGTTTTGACTGAGGGGAGGATTTTGTTCACTGACGTTTCAGATTCTGCCTAACGGTGTCTCGATCTTCTCTTTCAAGGAACGTCAATTCTCAATTTACAAGAAAGAAACGTGATTAGAGAGCCTCTTCTTCTCTAAGCTGTTCGTAAATCGTCTCTTTATGTTTCAAGAAAGAAACGTTTTTTATCCCAACGTGAGATCTCGCACAGCATCAGCGCGCGACCGTCTCAAATGTGTATATTTTCTAGAAACCGCACGTGGTTCCAACTTTCGATTTCGACGAAAGAAACGGAATTCGAAGTGCACTATTAACCGAGAGCCCACATGTTTGCTAATCGTGCGCGTCGCGCGCCGGTCTAATAACGGTATACCTTGTTTAGAGTAGTAGTGGTTCCTCCTAATCGCGATCTCTCTCGGGTTTTTGCCGGTCGAAAAGTCTGCCGCTCAGAACCACGGGATGGTCTAGACGGTTTTTGCGACCGCGTCTGTACATGCATTTGGCGTATAATTCCATGTGTGCCCCCCCCGAATATTACCAGTTCACGTGTACAAATTTACGTACCTACCTTACCGTGTTTGTGTGTGTGCGCGCGCACGATTCGTCGGAGATTATAGCCCCCACGGTATCGCATTGATTTACTCACGCCGTGCCGAAACCACCCTACGTTATTCACGATTACCACCGCCCTTATTAGCCTCGGTCTCTGTAATGTCGTGTGCCAAATGGAGTCGGGCGGTGCGAGAGAGCTCGTTCACGTCGCGCGAGGAAATTAGTTATCTCCGCCCGGATGGGGAATGAAATTTTCACGATAATGATTAATAATTTGTTCGATTCAAATGATGAAGGGGAAACGCGAACTATCGGGAGCTCACGAGAAAACAAGAATCTCAATTCCGAGACTAATAACGAGATTAATTTGTTCCGCGAAGTTCTCGTCGTGTACGACGAGAGACGCGAGAGAGAGAGAGAGAGATTCGTTTAATTTCGGAAAGTTGCAAGATGGCTGGATCGCTCGGAGCGCTCACATTCTTCCGATGATTAAACTTCAAAAGTGTCAACGGCACACTATATACACATACGCACACACGCGCGCACATCTGTCGTAAAACGCCCGCTATTTCTCACGATTAAAAATTCATATGCGAGACACGAGAGAGTTGATCGTAATTTATGTTGATTATGTTGATGTTAATGATGGCAACTTGTCCGCTACTTAGTGTACAAGATTAATCGACTTTTATATAACACGAATACATCACTTCCACGTTGAATGTATTACGTTCTTGCCTTTTTTTTTTCATCCTTTCTGTCGCCCATTATTTCATTGTCCCGGTCATATATAAATTACTTTATCCACAACTCAATCTCGCATTATATCTTTGCAAATCGCGCCGATTTTGCTCACAGCCTGAAAAGCAAGGACGAGCACTTCGCATTGCGTAATCACTGATCCGAGTAATTATTATCGGATTGCAATTATATCGTCAAACAAAGCGCTCTCTTATCGCGCGTCTCTTCGTTTATGTTTCGACCGATTTTTAACAGCTTTATTTAATATTTCTCTCACGTGTGGAAAACGTATATAAATATTTTTTCGAGTTTTAAAAACAAAACGACACAGAGCATTGCTCCTGACACGTATTAATATTCTTTCCTCTGCAAAAAAAGGATAACTTCCAGAAGTGACACAAGGCACTCGCGTTCCGTTAGTGAGCCTCCGATTGGATCTTTGATCGTTGTCGCCGCGTGAAATGCGAGAGAACGATCAGACGCGACCTTGACCACAAAAGTGGCACCGGAAGTGGCGCCGGGTGAAACGCCGCTTGCGTCGGAATGTTACGTTCGTTAAGACTTACGCGTCGAGCAGAGAGACGCGGTGACCGCGACCTCGCTCGCCGGACGCAATCTCGCGTGGAATCTGGAGAACGGTTTGTACGTTTCGAAAACGATGTACCAGTTAGATAGGGGGCCACCAGACTAGCGGTTTCTTTTTTTCTTGTCTGTCTTTCCACGCGTTACGAGCCGCGTGCGGGGGGTCCCTACGCTAGACCTCCGCGGTATACCTGTCGCGACAGGACAGAGACAGTGGTTGTCGTTTGTGAACGAACGAATGGCCGGTGCCGTTTCCATGGAACTAGGTAAATGGATCTGGATCATTGGAGCAAGTCGCGAGCAATCGCGCTCGCAAGTGTCCCCGAGAGAGGACACGGACCCGGTGCATAACGATATGCGGATCTCCGTTCGGAGAAATCACGCGCGATTAGGATCCGGCGGCGACGACCGCTATTGATATTGATCGATCGACGATATTATATCCGAGCGACGGCGGGTGGTTCATTGAGACAAAGAGGCTCGATTAATCTCGGGCCCACGCACCGCTAGGAACTAAAATACAAACTAACGGTTAAACAATCCCCGCCGACAGAGTCTTGTCGGTTGAAAAGTACATTCGAATGCCTCACGGCTTAATTACTTTTTTATAGTCGCAAAGTGCAACTATAAAATTTATTCAAACCTGCAGAATAGAAGTAATAATATTAGTCGTTGCGCATATGTATGTAAGTAATATATGCTTATGTTATCTTCTTGTTTCGTAACTTTGCAAAGTAACTTACAAACTTTCTCTAATTTCAGATATTGTGTTTGACACTTGGTAGACTTGGCGCGAGACTTTACAATGTCATTATAATTAAATGATCGTAGAACCCCGACGCTCTCGAGTTTGTAACAATGTGTACAGAGATCCTGCAGACAGGGTCTTCCATTAAAGTCGGGTGAAGGACCGGGAGAGGGGAGGGAGGTCGGAGCAATTAATCGAGAGGCTCTCTTGCTCGAGTCTGCCGCGCGTCGAAATAAATTAATCGGGGCGACGCGGGCTAAATCGGCCGGCAACGAAAGATAAATGAGCGGCCGGTGGCACATATCCTTATCGCCGGATTAAAATGCCAATTAATTTCGGGCGCGCTACAGGCCGAGGTCTCGGTTATCAGCGGGTTACATGCTCGCGCGTACGCAAGCTGAATAAATGCATGAAGAATCGATCCCGCTTCATTGCCGTCGCCGCCGACCGGCGCACGGTCGATCGGAAAATCAACATCCGCATTCTCCGAAATTTTCCTGTACATAACGCGATCTGATCAGGAATGCATTTGGCGTTTCGGAATAGAGGGACTTTTGGTCTGCCCCGAAACGAGAATTCCGTGAATTACGTCTAGAATCCGGGCTACTCATGGCGACACTCGTGGAATACTAAT
Organism: Pseudomyrmex gracilis; assembly: GCF_002006095.1. Classification (NCBI taxonomy): domain Eukaryota; kingdom Metazoa; phylum Arthropoda; class Insecta; order Hymenoptera; family Formicidae; genus Pseudomyrmex; species Pseudomyrmex gracilis. Next base: position 204,162 of record NW_018020649.1, read on the forward strand.
GACAATTCGCGGCGCTTCCTACGGAGTTTGCGGTCGCGGGGGTTAACGTGATGGGATCGGGTCCAGGGTTCTTTATTCTCGATTTACGCTATCGCTCGCATCTAATTAGCCGCCATCGCATGTATCTTTTCGACGCAGATTAAAAATAATAGTTGGGAGTTATTTCGTTCTGGGAGGAACAAAAAACGGAGACAAAAAGATACAATAATTTGTTCTTTGATAAAAACTGACCGTAAGAAACTCTAGATTGCGTCATAAAGTATTATCAAACTCTATATAAATGTTAATTTAAAACACTTTTTAATTGATAAAAAAAGAGAGAGAATATGAATGATGGAACGATGTGCAAGGAATGATGTACAAGTGAAGCGTCATTTGAGATTTCACTTATCGCTCATGACTTTTATATGCAGAGCAAGTATGACAAGATGAGTTTTTAAATAAACGTCGCCTTTACGAATATTTACGTAATACCCGACCGGCATTAAAATAATTGCTTCGCTCATTACTGGTAATCGTGCTTCGCAAAGGGAACTCTTTGAAGTCACGAAGACGTGATCTTCACGATCCTCCCGCGGATCTTCGTGACTCGTAGAATCCGTGGAGAAGAAATCTTCCCAAGGATGTGACGCGACTGTCCGGTCGGGTCCTGCGGAAGGAAGCGTATCATCTCGCGAGTTTCTTCGACTGTACGAGCGAAACGACGTTCCGTAACGCATACGCGCATACATAGGGGGTAGGTGCGTGCATATCGTACATACACAGTACCGGCGATCCTGTTTAATTACGTAGATTGTAGCCGCGCGACAGATGCCGTGAAGAGGCGCCTTGTCAATTTTCTGGGAAGAGAAGACGCGCAAGGAGCCCCGCCGCGTCGTCCTGCCGCGTACGCGTCCTCGTTGCCACGTCGTGTCCGTCCTCGTCGACGGGCGAACAGCCAGGAGAAGAGGGACTTCGATATTTATAGTGCCGTGCGTCGGGAGACCCGCAAAAACACCCGGCGATTCGCAATCCTGAAATAACAGGTTACCTCCGCGGAGCGGAGTGAACGGGAGGAGCAGTGCGCGCAGGGTAGGGTCCTACAAGAACCCTGAAGAGGACGAGGAGTATGAGAAAAGAAGGAGAAGAAGAAGAAGAAGAAGATGAGCAGGGAGGAGGGAGGGAGAGGCGGGTTGGAGGATGGGTGGAAGCGAGAAGAAGACGAGAGGGAAAGGGGGAGAAGGCCATGAGTGGTTTAGCCTGTAGAGGGAGCAGGTTTCTATTTATACCGCGTCACCGCGAATCAAAGACCCTGCGGAGTACGCAAGGGAAGTCAAGAAGGATTTTCGTCCTCTTCTTCCTTTTTGCTATTCACGATCTCTTTCTCTCTCCGTCTCTTTTATTGCCTCTTCTTTCTTCTCCTCCTGTCTGTTATTTTTTCTCCCGCAGTATGTCCCTTGGTCGTGGCTCTCTCCGAAAATTGGCAAATGAGCCGTTGGTATTCGCCGAACATTCTTGACGTCCCATCTTCCCTGTATCCTTCCCCGACTTACGCGTTTAATGCGCAACAATCTTTTTGGACGGACGATTACGCCGGTAACCGACCGTCGTCGTCAGCGATCCACTTTACTCCTTTTTCTTCGTATACCACTCTTCCTCGTGTCCTCTTCCTGAAGCTTTTTCTCAAGAAGACTGATTAATGAACGTGACAGGTTTCGGCGCTTCGTTGATGTCGCGATTCGAGAATGGAAGCAATATGTCAAGTTCGTGACAAGTCCGGCAAGAGGTCGCAGGAAGAAACCATCCGATATCTTGTCAGGAAAGTATCTACTCTTACCGGAGTTGCCTGTAAGAAATTCAAAGGAAATTTGAAAAAAAGAAGATTGCGCCGAGAAATCTTTGTGTCCTTCAACGTTCTTTGATGAAATCTGTGTTCTTATATTTACTTTTAAGTTTTCGTATATTTTCACAACATTTCGTAGAAAGGCAGGTAACATAACGTAAATCATATCACGTGTTATTCATTCGATTTCCTTTAATTTTATATTAATTTTGGAATAATTATAAACGAATTGCGTGCGTCTCGTAATACGAACGCTCAGGCGCGGGAATTAACTCGCGTCAGCAGATGAGAATGAGGCAGCATGCAAAGAGACGCGAGAAGCGGAAGAAGCGAGAAAAGAATAGACACGTCGTGCGCGCGCTGTACGTGGTGTATCTTTATATGGTTTAGTCGTCGAGCACAAGAAAGACGGAGGAGAAGCAGTAAGAAGCGTGGAAACCTTCTTCGCGGTAACAGTTAGCCCATTGTTAGCGCCGCGCGGCTACATGTTAACGCTTCGAACATCGTCTGTGTTCGTTAGTTATATTTCAACAGGATCCACTGTGCCAATATCCTGTTGGATCAGAAGAGAGAGAGAGAGAGAGAGAGAGAGAGAGAGAGAGAGAGAGAGAGAGAGAGAGAGAGAGAACCGCATCAGCGATTCTTAATCATGTCATAAAAATNGAAAGATGCGCAGAGAGAGAGAGAGAGAGAGAGAGAGAGAGAGAGAGAGAGAGAGAGAGAGAGAGAGACAGAACCGCATCAGCGATTCTTAATCATGTCATAAAAATGTAGAAATTATTTTATCAGGAATTATTTCAAATATCATAAATCTCTGAAATAACATTCACGCACGTGTGTGAGTAGCGAAAAACGTTTACGATATATTTTCATTTGAAAATCTTGCTCTCGTCGTTTTTGAAATATTTTGTGACGAAACAGCCGCTATTCCATCTCGCCTAGTAACCTCGAAATCCAACGTACATTCTGTTCTCTGCGTGTAGTCCGTCGATACCATCCGTCCACCAGCTGTTGGCATGCCAAAGGAACTGGGCGACGCGACAAAAACCGAATTGGGAAACCAGACTCTTCGAGCGTGACGGCGATCGTCGTTGCGCTTCGGTCAACCTTGACTAGGACAACGCACGCTCGCTCGGAAAACATCCGTATTCACGGACACAAAACGTTTTCGAGTATCGTATATCCAGAAATGAATTGTAGTCTGTCAGACAAAATTCGTTCCCGGTCGTTTCACAAGCACCGGTACTTTGTGTTCGGAACCCGATCTTCACGGTGTATCGTAACGGTGTTTCTCCAAAAACAGGAAGTAAAAACGCCAAGAACGATCGTTAAACAAAATTTTACTTTTTTTCCAAAAAAAAAAAAGAAACAAGATTGGATTGCAGTCTTCGCGACTGCCTCATCAACTCATATTACGCCGGAAGAAACTCTTGATGGTATTGTATCAGTACGAAAATACAATTGCGCGAGATAAAGTTACTTCTGGAAGTAACTTCTCTTTCGCGATATTTCTTTGAATGGAAACTTACATAGAAAATTTACTTACTTGCATAGTAAATTTACTAAACTTACATAGTATTTATCTTGACGAAATCATAGAAAGATTTAGTTACTGGCGCTTCGACATCAAAGGTTCTTCGCGCGCACGGCGAGTCCAAGTCCAAGGAGGAAGGACCACTAGATCGGAAGGCCAGGGGAGGAAGCCCAAGTCGAGCGGAAGACGGCTCCATCTAATCGAATTCTCTCGTCCGTCTCGTCTCTTCTTATTCGTCTCATTCTCTCCGTCTCCCTCGCGCCTATCTTCCCAAGCCTCGAAGAGAGACCGACTCTCGCCGGGAAGAGTGATTTATTCGTCAATGGGCGACGGTATAGGCGGGTCGTAAAGTTCACGATGGAAATAGGATTTCAGCCGACAGGTACGGCCTGTACCCTTTGCAAAAGGATCGCGCATCTTCGCGGCCACTGCTTCTTCCTCGTTCTCTCTCTCTCTCTCTCTCTCTTTTTTTTGTTTTTTCCATTCTTTTTTCTTCTCTCGCGCCACGTCAGGATTCCGTGTCGTAACAAGAATGACAGGTTTCCACCGGTGGCGGCGGTGTATTTCTACAGTTGACACGTAGAATTCTCGTTAGGACAGAAAGCATTCGCGGATAAATCACCGACGGTATATTAACGCCGACGGTAATTTTCGTGGCACGAATTACCCCCCGCGCAGAGAGACTCGCGTATCGACCTTTCGGATTCCCGAAGACCCGGCGCGACGTCCACCACGCGATCGTCGGACGCGATGTAAATCATCATCAACTGTTTTTTTATTCTTTCCCGATGCGCGTTTTCCTCAGCTGCGAATTGTTCTCGCTATCTTTAGCGAGCGATACATATATTTGCATATATGTATACACATGTATCGCTTCTCGCGGTGAATGAGAAGAAATTATTTGTTGTGATGTATGTTCCTCTGAAATTGCACGTACGTATATCCGCTCTGCCTACGGGAGACCGCGGAAGTAGACGATAAAGTCGTTAATGAGATGTTTCAATAGAGGCTTGCGCAAGGGATGCAGGAGATGCAAGGAGGAGGACTCGAGGCAATTTTCGCAATGGGTAAAAGATCTTGGCGCCTCGGGGTCGGCGGCGCGCGGAGAAGCGACGACGGAAGAATGCGCGCGCCTGGGAGTAGAGAATGTATGCGTGCCAGGCTCATTTAAATTCCTATCATTCGTTATCAGCGCCGCGACGGACTCTTATTTCTCCGCTATTCTCCGCACTGTAATCGAGCAAGAAGCGGGAAGAAGAGGAAGAGAAAGAGAGAAAGATGGGGAGAAAAGATGAAGGACTTAAAGGAAAAGAGATGTGGTGCGCGGGAGGAAACGAGAAAACGATGAGGGAGGTGAAGAAAGAGAGAAAAGGGAGCAACCAGGTTGGCGCCACGGAGGCACAGGATCGGCCATGCGTGACGGTAATATGCGAGACACATTGCGCTCGCCAACGGTGCGTCTAATCCGATCGGGATTGCCGTGTGTACGTGGAGGTCCGCGCGTCGGCGAAGTGTTACGCATGCTGCATCGCCGCGCACTAAAAGTTCACGGTTGCGCAACGCAGCCGACGCGCTGTACGTACCTACTTACTTACGCACACGTTCGTCGGTGCGACGATATCCGAGACAAAGTTTGGATTAAACGAAATATTTGAAATTAAACGAAATTTCGAGCAAAACTTTCTGTCACGAACCGGTTGCGCGATATCATACGTTGCCAAGAGAAAAACTCCGATACACATACATCGTTATGGCAGAAAGCGGCGATACTGCGATGTGAATCTGTTTGCCGCCATAGATCTCTGCTTAACAGGGAGTAAACCGAATTGTCAAGACGTATGGGGCTCCATGGGGTGGAATGACGAATGTTTGTGTTGTGGCGCAAGATTTTCCGAACTATGAGAGCAGAGCGGCACAGTCCGCTATTTTTAAAAGGGCGATATGAATGAAGCGTATCAGCGTATCCAGCTGAGTCACTCTATATATCATATACGGTTGAATACCGATGTGCTTTATTCATACTCTACCGGCCGTGTTAAAGGCATGGCTATATTATATACGTACATTCTGTACCGCCGCAAGTACATAGACAGGATGATTAATTTTGACGCAGCTGTGTGCATTTAATACAGATCGGTGATTAAACTAATCAATTCCAATGAAGCCTCTTGAGAGAGAGAGAGAGGATTTATATATGCGTAAGGTACGTATATATATACAGTTTCATCGGAAAATTGATCGGTTTAATCGGCGGTCTTTATTAAAGTTGTCCCCCCGTTAGAAATTAGTCATCGCTACGTGCTCGCGAACACGTTGCGGTAACGTAACAAAACTGTGCATCTTCTGTGTTTTTCTTTTTCACATACGGAAGCTACTAATGACAGTTGTTTTCCCTCTCGTTTCTGAGAGAGAGTGCGGTGTATATTTTGCAATCACATGTGTGCGTGTGCTTTTGTATAAAAACAACCGCAAGCACTCATCATTGAACTTCCGTTCGCGACGTTCTTTCCCATTTCATATCGGAATTTCTCATTTCATTTACGGAATCTGAAATTGGAATATACAATTTTATTGCGTCTCAACGCGAATAATGAATAATTAACTATTAGATATTAACATACATTCCTGGAAGGTGACGAAAAGTTGGAAACATCGGAATTTCGGTGACGAAATTCTCATATAAATGTCTCATTACCGTCGTCGTGATAATTTAAAGTTGCGTCTCTAATTACTTGTTTACCATTAAGATGGTAAACGAGTAATTAGAGACGCAACTTTAAATTATCACGACGATCCCGCCAAGCAGATGTATTCGCGTTTCGATACATTAAACACGAATTCTCTCGCGACGCCTCGGTTCCCACGCGCATAATCTCTCTCTTTCTTTGTAATACACGTCTGTCACGCATCGTGTGCCAAATGTTAGCACCAGCGAGGATGGGGTTTAGCAAGTCGAGGTAATAGGGATTCTAGTCGGGCGTGCCCCGGTGTGAGCGCCTTTTACAGGCGAAATACAGAGCGCACCGTCTGCCAATTTTTTCTCAGTGCGTGCCAACTTAGCTGGAACACGGAGAAACCCGTAGTCGGCGCGGTAGTTGGCGCACGGTGTCGACGCCGATATAAATAGAAGCCAGGAAGAATGCGAAGATTCTCATATCGTTGGCGAGGCACGTCGATCGCGTTTGTTTATCGTCCTCAAAGATCATCTCAAGTTCAAGTATTCACACGCAACATACACACACACACAGAGAGTAAAATACATCCTTTTATATAACGTGTTTCAAATATGGAACAGTTTTGCGCGCACTTGCCTAATTCCATCTGCAATTGTAGCTCCTAGCACACTTTTGAAGACCTCGCCCCTCTCCCTCCCGCGCGAACATCAGCGATGCAATTTCTTGATAAATAATTTCTCAGAATATTGTAATTCGAAAATAATAGAGGGACAAAGGACCTCTTCCAAGTAACGTCGTTATCGACGATAATGTACAGTTAATAGAATTTGCTGTCAAGTGACCGCGACGAGCAAGCGCGTGGGACCGAGGATGGCTCGAAACCCTGCTCGGCCAGCTTTTTAAACCGACCGAGCCGTGTGATTGGATCGATAATCTATAGAGACCCCATGGGGCATTGGAAGATAATGGCTTAATTCATACACGGAGCTCGTTTCGCTGTCATATTAGGGTATGAGAATGTCGATAACGTGTGTGTATGTGCGCGCGACCAGAAGACGCTCGATTTATAAAACGATCCTGTCAAAAATGCCGTTACAGGACTGACACGAAACGTTCTATTTCGCGACCCATCAAAACCCGTCGAGATCCGAGATAATTAACTCGGTAAATTAAGTCAGACACATTTCCGAAATAAAGAACTTATTCTCCGTGGGTATATATTTTTCTGAGAGAATTTAAATTCGCACTTTTAGCCATTTAACGGTAAACTGTGCGCGCGAAAAAATATTCTTTTTTCTTTTTTCGAGCGTTCTCACACTACACGCCCCTAAAGACTTTTGCTTTGCTCGCCACTTCCTCTTTCAGACATTCTTTCGCGGGACTTTCCGATCAAGATCGGAACTGAAAGCTGATATTAGCATCAGAAGCGGGAGGAAGCGAAGAAATCACTTCTGGTCTCCACGCGCGGCGCGTTCTCTTACTCGCGTCTTCATACCGCACCTTGCGAGTGCAGATTCGTATCTTACGATCCCCTCTTGAAGCGTTTCAAACGTGACCGCGTGCATAGCACCCACGTATAGCACGCACGCGCGTGTGTATAGCACGGGCGCGTGTACATAGAAATTTACGGGTATAAACAACATCGCGCGCGCACACGGGCCAGCGGCGCTCGCGCACGTACTCGGCTTTCGTGCCTGCGCACCCCTGGAAAAATTCCCCGTAATTTTCTCGTGCCGGTATCGTGTTTCTCGTAATGACGTTACGGCTGCGCCGTGCAAGGTCCGTGAACTCCTTGCTTTGATCGATACGGCGAAGGAAAATCGGCGAGCTGGGAATTTCTCATTTATCAGAGTGCGCGGGAACGTTCCGTAGAAAGGGAAGTACAGATGCGAACCGCAACAGGAAGATGCGCGACAAGAGAATGACGCGACGCTTGTCTAATTTCAAATGAGCTCATCCGATCGGTACGTATCAGTTGCGGCAACTTGAGGTTTCTCTTCTTCGCTTTGAAGATACGGTTAAGCGGAATATATACACATTTGGCGCTTCTGTCATCGTTTAAATTATCATTTGCGTCACTTCGAACGAAGACGAACAAAACTAATATGCTCAGGATTAGACGCGCGTACGCGAAATTTCACAGGTCACTCGAAGTGTGCAAATTGTTTCTCTCGTTGTTTGTTGCATTTGTCCGCATTCTTTTGCAAATTCATAAAAATGTAATTGGCGAATGTGTATAGAGCGAGCGGATGCGCTCGCAATTATTTCGCAAAGGAAAATACGCAACAAACACGGTTGCGTACTCGATTTGTTTTATGAAATCTCACATATGAGTTTGACGTCGCGGGAAGATCTCTCAATGATTATCTGTGCGTGCGCGCGTAATTTGCCGACATTACGACGGACAGTAAATTCCGCAGTCGCGCGAATCGTGCGAATTTCACGGGCGTGCATACGACTGTTAGACAATGGAAATGCGGTTTAAAACGCGTCGGTTAATGCTGTCGATCGTTAAGCGTGGAAGGAATTCGTCCGTGACCTGCCGGCGCGAGAAAATGCAAGTCTACGTTCCTGCATTTATTTTCAAGTGGCGGTCAAGTCTGCCGTCGGACTGAACTCGCAGATTAGTCATGAGGCTAGTCACGAGTGCGCAAAAAAAGGGGGAATATCGCCGGCGCGGAAGGTGCGAGAGAGGAATGCAAGAAATCGTTTCAGGCAGGAAGTGTTGCGCTAAATGAGATTTAATTGCTCACGAGGTCGTTACGAGCGTGCGTGCGCGCGCGCTCGCTCAATACGCGACAGCAGCCTGATCGAATTAAGACATTCAAGCCTGTTTCCTTTCTGAGACGTAAGCCGCAATATGGAAAAAGAGATACGACGACGGGAAGATTTTTCATTTCTTCGTGTTCATTCCTATGCAACCAGGCGTGCATAATAACGTCAAATTACGTTGCGCCGTGTAATCGTCAGGTGAAACGGGCCAGTTTAACGGTTAGCAACCTCGCAGATGAGTTTATTGTAAAATTGCAGCCCTCGGCACTCGGCTTGGAATATGCTTGGCATTATCCCACGTCATTCGATGAGGCGTTGCCGGTGATATGATCAATAGTCAGTTTTTTTTTTTTTTTTTTTTTTTTTTTTTAAGAAAATCATATATTAAATGCTGATGATGTAGATTTTGAAAAAAAAGATGCTAGTTTCGCTGCCAAAAAATACATTACTCAGATTAATCTTCTTGTAAATAATTTATTCCCAGAGGAATCCGAAGACATTGAACTATTCTATACTCGCACTGATGTAATCATAAGATCGCTTGTTTGCATTGATTTGTTTTATGACTGAGCAATATTTTTGTTATCAACAACATTGGCACACACAGAAAGGGGATCTTAAGTTATAATTGTCGAACGGTACTATTGGCTTTTATTTCGGTCGATATTGTGTGCCCCGTCGTCCGAGACGACGACATAGCAGGCCTACGCCTTTAATTTTACGAAGCGAAAAGAAACGACCTGACAGTCTGAAAAAAGAAAAACAAAAAAACGAGCGGTGCTTGCTCACCGAAGTGGGAGCTAATTTCGAGGAGATAATCACCTGTCGGCGGATACTCGAACGTAAATCTCACTGTCGTCGAATGAAACTCGCCCGTGATACAGTTTTGCCGGGGCAACGGTATCGTCGAAACGTCCGACCTTTTTTTTTTACGGCATTTCTTTCACGCGAACTTCGATTCGACTGTCATCCTCGCCGACCCGCCCGAGTGAAGAAATTTCAAAGGCGTACGGTATCCTATAGGAATGCACAGAAAAAAGATTCAGTCCAACAGCGATGTCGCAATCGAGGACGTTGTCCTTGAGATGGTTTGTTCACGTCAGATTGTTTCGGCGGAAAATAACAATTTATATCGAGTCAGAGAGAAAAATTAATTATTCAAAATTGTCAAATTGCTTGTATCAGAGTATTTTATTTCTCTTTTACTTCTTCTATTAAATCATATATTTCCGTCAGAAATTGGTCATGATTGATTTGCGAGAACTGTCGGCGCGTGAACAATTTTTTTTTTATTGAAAGAGATAAAAACGGATCGCAACGCCCGCAACAGTTACTGGCGCCGTGCAAAAGCTTTCCGGATGTTAAACGCCGAATTTTGAAGAGAGCGGAAAAAGCAGCTCCCACTTTGTTACGCCGTCCGACTTGCACAAAGGCACGATGGGGTATTCGCGCAGAGCGGGACGCGTTAGAATCAAACGGCAACCTGCGCATTGTATCCGAAGGGGTGCAAAAAAAGAATGAGAAAAACGAGGCGTACGTACGTACGGCACGTGAACAAACGCAGCCACCGCGACGCACGAAGACCTTCTCGAGTATCCACTTCGCGTCAAAGGGCCTTTCCCCTTCTCGTTCTATCTCGCTCGAACGAACGTAGTAATCAACCCACCCGCGCACTCAACGTCGTTTCCCTCTCTCGTGCGCTTGTAAACAGAATCACCCTCTGAAAGAAGAATCAATTTCCCGGCGGGCGAAAGAGGAGGAGCGAGCGGAGGAGAGAACCACGATGAAAGATGCGTACACAACGACACGATTGGACTTGACGTTTTCCGTCTATTATCAATATTTCAGTAGATGCCTCAGTGAAGAATTGATGAAAACGCGGGGGATGTTGTCGAGGTGCGGAAAAAGACTATCAATTTGACGAATTTCGCGAGATCCCCTCTCGTCGATGTTTCACGAAGGAAAAATTTAAAACAGGTCTGATTGATTTTCGGAGATCCTTGTAGAATAAACTGGCTATGGTCGTGCAAAATTAATGCAGTATCGAACAACGCTTCGAAATATTCTGTTTGTCACGAAGTACAATACGAACACTTACGAGCGAATGTCGTACATTTCGTCAAGGTTCACGTTCACGTTCAATAACATTTTACGAACGTTTAGACATGTCGAGTAAACAATAACAACCATCGGCAGACACGCCGGGATTTGTTCCGAAAACGTGCCCAGACGCGTCTGGATGAAACATTATAACAATCGAAGGTAGACGATATTCCTAGAATCGAGATAGTTGGACAGGCGCGAAAAAAAAAACAGTTTTCACGAGAGAGAAGTTCACTCACGCTGAAGACCGGGGATATCCAATAACGCACGAAACCGACCGGAACAAGATGACCGGCAGGGTGACGGTCGCGATAAATCAGGTGATGTTCAATCCCATAGCTACGCTAGAATATCTCCTAGAGCGGCTACGTTTTATGACGGCATGTAAAATAGTGCGGTATTGCCGGGAGTCGGGCATTACCGGCCGTAATTTCCTCATAAACGTCAAAAGAAAATACTCGGTCGAGTAAACTAAAGTCATGCTCGAAGCTCGGGCAAATATTGTACACATTATTCCGAAACGCGCTCCCCGTTCGAGATAAACCACGACGACCGTCAAATACGTTCGCTCGTGATTTATAACTCGTCGTCGTCGTTCACAGCCGCTCGGCAACGGACACGTTGAAAGGTGAAAATCTGGTTTTTCTTTTTGTCTCACCGGAAAATATTCGATGAAACTGGAGCGCGTGGGACGTGAAGCAGCGGCGACGTGCGAGCACGTCGTTTCGGCGCGAGCGTTTCATCCCGGTATTTTCCCCGAAAATACGACGCATCAGAGACAGGCGCGGTGAATTCGAAGGGACGCATCGCGAATCGCCTCGTCATATGTCCACGGAAACCTTCCGCTCTTTTCTCCCTCTTCCTCTTCGTATACGCGATGCAACGGGGATTTATTCCCCGTATACACGGGATTTCGAATGCGACGGCGTAACGTCATTCTTCTCTCTGGAAGCGCACATGTGTCTCTCCGGTGCGCCCACGCATTTGTGCCTGGTGTCGCCCATTGTGATCCTTCCTGCTGATATTAACCGAAATCAATGACCTGATGGGGCAGCTGCGAGCTAAATAGGATTCGTTCGGAAAGCCCGGGATTATGTCGTTCCCCCGTCGTGGCAATCCAATCGCGAGTAATTGATATTTGTTTTCGCGCGCAAGTACTTTCTGATGAATGCTGTTGAAATGTTTCTTGTTGATCACTAACCACAAAGGACATAAATTGCATAAATTGCCGAAATATTTTTCGGAATGATGATTACACGATTGTCCCATAACTCGTGCGCCTCGTAGCTCAACGTGCGCAGACAGATAGAAATCTCATGAAAAATAAAAATAAAAAAAAAAAAAAAAGAAAGAAAAAATATCGTAAATGGTATACTCGACGACCTGGCTGGCTTTCGCCTGCTGTCAACCATTCTCGCACACATGACACGAGTCACCCCTAAATCCACTGCTCGGCTTGAGATTAAAGTCGTTTTTTTTTATATCTGGCAGTGATGTTTCGACCGGTGACACACGAAGAGAAATGGAATATCTAAAGTAATGAAAATATTTAAATAAAGTCGAAACACTTGATGTTGCTGCGTTTATACAAAGTTAATAAAAATGTGAGAAAATATTTTGACTCAATCAAAGTTCGTAATTTCCGGCACATGCTAAGTGAGAAATTTTAATTTTCGTTAAGAAAACAAAATACGTCCCGGACTCGATTAATCTAAGATTCGAAACAAATTACTTTCTGAATTTTCTTCTGTTGAATTTATTTTCACCTATCAATTTTGACTATCAACGTTCTCTCTTTTTATCGCAAACACACACGCCGGGAGTTTTTTTTTTTATTATTACATCGCATTAATATTTATTGGTTCATTGACGAAAAATGTCGGATGAACGTTCCGGGGTATTACGACGTAGGAGAAAATTCGATAGACTTCAACTCCATTATCACTGTCTTCCCCGCGCAAAAATTTATTCGCTGAAAGGAAGATTTGAGAGGAATAATTTGCAAGCGTGCATTGTGGGAGCTTTCCGTGCCGTCGAAGCTCCCTGGATGCTTTAAAAGCATCATCGTCCCATGCTCTCCGACCAGCCCTAGCAACGCTATTGATTTCCTACATCCCCTGCGAGAACTATCTCGCAGAATTTACCCTCTTTCGTGGAAATATTACGCCCCCTGCGAGATCATGAAACTCGCACAATAAAAGCATATAATAATCCTGCCGCATAATTCAGCTCTTATTATCGACGCAGAAAAAGAAAATGTCTAATAAGTAATGACATAATTACGAAGAGATAATATATACACACATACATATATATATATTGTATATATATAACTGTGAAAATCTTCTCAATTACTTGTTGAAAAGTAAATCTTTGCTCTAAATAACGTTGCGCTTCAACTCTGTCACGGCGAACTACAACCGCATCGATAATATTTCCGACGTGTCTCGAGTAATCCCCGTGGGATAACCTTCTAACAAGCTTCTTATCTATATTTTCAGACGACGTGAATACGAGCGCTATGTAGGAGAACAATGCCCGCGAGGCAAAACATTTCGGAGTGACGTTTCCGTCGTGCACTTTACCAGCGCGATATTCGAGAAATCCTCTCGTATACGGCCTCTCGAGCGCCGGATAAATTTGACGTCGCTTCACGAAAGTGCGCGTCTCTCACACCACACAAATATTGAAATTTATTTTTAGCCCCGTAATTGACAGCGATATATATAGGATCCGACATCGCGGAAATAACGTCGGGCCGCGCGTTTGAAAAATTTGTAAACCGAGCCACGAAATCGATGATAATGCAGGCGCCGCGCGAGCAAGCGCGAGACGTTTATTCTTTACTCGGAATCTGAAATGCGCGTTCGTGATAGCACGTGCGCCGCGGGACACGTGACCGTTTTTCACGTTATTTCAGCAAGACAGCGTGCGCTGCGTCGCGATGTCTGACGACAAAACGGTCCAGGAAGAAGACTCTTCCGTCATGTGCTACGTGCACTTCGCGAACCTGACGCGACGAAATACGGCGGATGTCGATATTTCTGCAATAGAAAGATTTCTGATGTTCGGAAAAATCACGAGTGCTCGAGACACGCGAGTGTCGAAACGCTCTTTTGTATGTGTGTGTCTTCGTCTTTCTTTTCAAAAATTTGAAGAAATCGCGTGGGAACGTTGAAGAACTTCCTACATTTGCGCAAAGTAAATGTGACATTTTAAACAGAAAATAACTCATGTAAGACATCAATGTTTCTTTTATTATCAGCTTGTATATACACCGAAAAAATTGTATTCTTGTTTTGAGGATATCCCACTTACTTTAAGTATATTTTATACTAAAATAGGCGCCAAGAAGAGTTTCTTATCTTAAGAGGGAAATCCTCTAAATATTGATAATATTGATAAGAATATATACTGATTAGAATATAAAAAGCCTCTATAGAAAAACATATATATCTCACT
>NW_018020649.1:219269-224207 GCF_002006095.1 Pseudomyrmex gracilis
GACTATATTCTTAAATTAAGAATATATTCTTAAATAAAGAATATATTTTTAATTTCAGAAGAATATCATCTAAAATCTTTAAGAAGATTTTTTAAGTATAAAATCTTCTACTTACGAGAATATAATTTTTTCGGTGTAGTTAATATATTATTTTCATTCTCGACATAATTATGTAAAGTTGTGACACTTAAACAAATTTAGAAGATGAATACAAACAAAAGACACGAGAAGCATTAATTATTCAACACTTGTATAAAGTCTTCTCATCAAAATAGCAACTCGCGTAATTGCGTGACACTCTCAATCGACGTTCGCCGAACGATTCTCAATGATATTCACTTACTACCACGTGTTTCGAGCGGGGTGAGATCCCGCAAAGCGGTAATATACCTCGGGAGTGCATAAATTACCGCGCGAAAAAATTCCGAGCAGCGAGCTCGTAGATAAATTCTCGTGTTTACGGTCTATCAGGGGATACTACTCGACGAGGCCGACATCCCTTACGGTGCCCGCACGTGTGCCTGCCAATATTTGCACTTCCGCCTGCTCGCGCACGCTCCTGTGAGAAGTCCGACGAATATTTTGCCGGTTTTACACGCCGACGACGGCGCGACCTTACCGCGCCCGATCGTTCCGTTTTTCCCCCTCGGTCGCTCCGTTCCAACGGAGCCTTTTTCATGCTCCAATATATCCCAGCCGGCCGGGAGGTCCGCATAATATCTCCATTTGCCGAAGCGACGATGTGCGGTACTGGCCGCGCGTTTATTTACGAGGCGGACGTCGCAGTTAAATCGCGGATAGCGACGCCGATTTGCCGCGTCGACAACAACGGTGCTTCTCGCCGCGTCGCGCCGGAGGAGAACAACCTCCTTAGAACCGGGCCAGAGCACGGGACGAGAAGGAAGAGAACGCATGGCCGATTCCGCGGACTCGCGTGCTGACCTCGCGCTTGTAATATTTGACCTATCCGTGTCCGGCGCGAGTCGTTCCATAATCCCAGAGGTGTCCCCATTGAAAACGGGACTGCGCCGACAATCTCGGCGCTCGGCGTCAATACGTAACGTCCGGCAAGCGGCAAGTCACACACCGCACGGCAAATGTCGCAAGGCCGTTCGTCGACTTGTCCGCTCTGAGCAATATCGAGACGTGCCTTTCGCGGTAGAGCGACTAGCTTTCCGCGTGGAATACACGATGACTAAGATGAAACGCAAATCAAGAGGAAAAGTTGCCATCTCAGCAATTTTTCATCAATCATTTTATTTATAAAACAATTTGCTTTGAAGTGACAATCAGTTTAAACACGTCGATACTTTTATTCGAAAGAAATTTAAAAAATTCTATTTTTGATCAATTCCGACTAATTGAAAAAAAAACTTTGTCATTATTTCGAATAATTTTCGAAAAAAACACTGTGTGTCACCATTCTATAATAATTATCTTTTATTTCATTTGAAAGCTACAATTAGAAGATAATGTCAAAAAGTAAGTTTTACGTATGTAAGCTCTGCACAATTTTAAGACGTTTTTTGAAGTACTAGCACAACACAAGCGCGCGCTACGCGCACGCTGTTAGTGTTTTTATTTTAACGTGTTGTGCCAGTAAACACAACCTGTCAACACGATGATAGCTAGTATATATGTCTTACAAACTAAATAATACACATGATGTACATATGAGAGATGTCTTAAATAACGCATGAAAATCAAACTCGAAAACTAGAAAGAAGGGAGGAGTGAAAAAACAACACGTGACTAAAGTCACGTGATTGTATTTTAATCACGTGTCTTTAAAAACGTGACTGAAATAAGGTCACGTGACAAGAAAAAGAGTAAAAAAAAGAATACTGTATATATATTGGACCGGTATATAGATATATAATAGTATATATATATATATATATAGTATATATATATATATATATTATATTATATGTATATATATACCGTAATCACATGATCAAGGTCAGTGACCTTATCGTAGTATATATATATAATACATATAATACAATATAAAAAGTATAATATTATAAATATATAATAAATTTTATTATATATATAATATATATTATATTATATTATATGTAATATTAATATGTAATATATATATATTTTATTATAGTGGTGTTTTTTCTTTTTTTCCTGTCACGTGACTTTAAAGAAACGCAAGAATACTTTGGTTTTTAGTGTTTTGTTCTGATGCGATTGAGACTAAAATGAAAGTGATCGGTTCAGTCATTCTTGAGATATTGATTCATGAAAATCTCTTCGCTTCTCAATCGCATGAATTTCGCGTATAAGAAACACTACCGTGCGTCTTGATATGTATGCGACATGAATCGAGAAACACATCTTAGAAACGTCCAATCAGCGTTGAGATAAAAGTGGCAACAATCAATATCGAGAGAATCGATTCTGATTATTTGCACACGCTTTTTCTGGTAGGATTACTTAATTATCAGATGCATGTCACTTCGCGTTGTTACATTGCGTTGGCTGAAATTTTCAACCTGATGCTAAGTGCAGCCTACGCGTTGTCTTAGAATACGATATGTTTTGCCTTCACAACGAGGAAATGAGTCGCATCTTTCTCGATTTTAATTAGGCAATTTCTACACTACGAGTTAAGTGGTTTGTACCGTCACGTTGTTTGGTTGTGTGAGGATGACGCAATGTCCGAATGACAAATTTGTTGACAAATTGTTAATTGTTTGTACAAACACCTCGAATCCTCGAGCGTAATATAATTTCTATTAATAGACAGCGACTTCGCGTCAAACGCACAATAATCGCATTCAGATGATACCAAATTATCGACAAATTTTTTCTGCGAGTGAATCGGCGTTGCGTCATTCGAATTTGGAGAATCACCGCAGCAATCAATATTCATCATTATACTGAGAAGTTTGACGAAGACATCGATCAAAGTTTCACGTATTGCAATCGATCGAGACCGTATTGTGTGTTCAATCGCGATTCTTTCTTCTCTTCAAGGTTCTCATCGTTCATGCTCACATCTTGGTGTGAGGAGGTGAGCCGCGATGTCTGACAAGAGTATCGAGACAGTTGAGGGAAGAAACGATCTTGCCGTACGGCGGTGGTCGAGGGAGAAAGTGTAACCGATCCCGAGAGCTCGAAATCGAAAGTAATTTCCTCGGTCTCGCTCTTTCTCCGCCTCCTTTCTCCTTTCTACGGGAGCCCACGATCATTCTTTCTCCCTGGCCGAGATTCAGGTCAAGTTCACGGTCTTGTACTCGACAGTGTCTTTCTCTCTTTCTCATTTCACTTTCTCCCATCTCGTCACCCTCTCTGCGCCCGTTTTCTCTCTCTCTCTCTCTCTCTCTCTCTCTCTCTCACTTTCTCTCTTTCGTGACGTACCACTCAATCTTTGCTCTCTCTGACACTTATGCAAGAGACATTACACCATCGGTGCCGCAATTTCATTCCGTGACTCCTGCTTTCCGTTCGAACGCGGTCCCAACGAGTTATTATGTCAGTGTCAATGGCACCAATCCCTCCGTGAGAGAAAAAGACCCCGGACAGTTAGCGGGGGGGTACCAGTTACGTCGTGCACGCGGTTCGCTGAACCGAATTCCCCTCCCTCAGGCTGCGATGAGCCAAGGTGAACCAAGGTGAACGTCGAGGTGGATACATCGTCTCGGGTATCTCTCGCGAGCACAAGAGGCTCGGCGGCCGGTGCTTTACGGCTGGCTCTTCTCTCTGCTCGATGAACTTCTCTCCGTCGTAAATATGAACGATGCACAGTACGAATGTACATATACGGCCGGCGGGCAGAAGAACCGGCGGAGAGGGAACGGTGTCGGCTGACTTCCTGGACGTTGCAAAGGTTTATCGGCAAACGCTGACAATTAATGACCCGGTCGTTGGGAGGACTCTCTCGTGATTTTTTCAGAGAAAACGTATGACACAGGGGTGAGAGAAGCGCACAATCAATTTTGAGAATGAACAGGCATCTGTACGTCAAGTTATCTACCCGGGAACATGCGAATTATATTAATGAACCAAACAGCTAATTAAAACCCCAAACTTCATTGTAAATTGTTTATTACGCAGCTCCTATCAGATAATGTCTTGTGGAAAAATATTGTGCTGCACACAATATTTTGCACTAAACAATGATACTGCATTAAAATACTGTGCGCATACTAAGTCGTTAATGCAATAAGTACTGCAGCAAAGTAGCTCTTTGAAATTCTTCAAATGGAAACCGATACGATGGCATCTTCGGTGCCGTTAGGATATTTTGCATAATAATGTGCGTGTGTGTCAATCTCACTCCTCGTACAACAAACGGGCCATCAGTTTGCAATTAAACGGTTACATGTTATAAAGTGTTTTTCTATATACGCGTATTCTTCTCTAATCAATCTCGATGAGATCATCGTTAAATCGGTCCTTTTGTAAAACGCGATCCTACGGAATTCGTCGACCTTCACGCGGTCGATTAATAACCACGAGATATAAAGAGTCGGTAGAGGAAGCGATATTATTCGGAGGACTAACGTTACTTCGTGTAGTGGATCACAACGTATATCCTGTATGTGCAAACTAGAATAGATAGAAAAAAAAAAAAATATCCCGTCTCACAATGCGAATGAATGGAGATAGAAAAGATTTCTTGTCTCGAGAACCTTTTCTCGGAACGATCGGAGAACTGCGGACTTTTGGTCCGCCGCAAGCTTACCCGTCGCGTGTGTTCATCGATGTAAAGAATCGATAGTGAGTCAGCGGATTGAATTTTTAATGGCATTGACCAACACGCGCTTACGTCGAATTCTCGGATAGATCTTAACAAAATTCCGAAGTAAATGTTTCTCGGTAAAATAATCGCGCGAGAATAATGAAAAACTTATCTTCTTGAATATCTATCGAAATTCTTCAAACTCTCTGAGTAACGATAAAAAAAAAAAAAAAAAAAAA
>NW_018020649.1:225037-250115 GCF_002006095.1 Pseudomyrmex gracilis
GGCGGTGGCGGCGGCGCGGCTGCCAAGGTATTTAAGGTACCGTGAACCGGCGGCGCACGAGTAGTTCACTTCTGTTCGGTGTGGTGTTGCGGTGATTTTGAGGGGCCAGCTAAAGAGAGCAAGAGAGAAAGAGAGTAAAAGCTCTACGCTCGCACACGCTCGTCCGAGGGTGCGAAAGAAGAGCTCGTGTTCCCTTCGAAAGACGATCGTCGCATCGCGGCTCCGGAACACGAGCGCGTAATAAAACGACAAAAAATTCGCGTCTGATTTCGGTTGGAAATAACAAAATAAATTGTCGATCGTGCACCGAGAGGGGACCACGTCGCCGCATCGAGCCGTCAGGGTCGTCCGTCGTCGACGACCGTGCTGGATAGGTAAGTGATCGTGATGAGTATTTAGTGCCGGTTCACTCTTCAACCGGTTGCTGAGGGGTGGACAAAGTGACAAGAGGGTTGATCGCACCTCTCTCAGAGACACCTGAGTGATCAAGAGATCAGTGATTCGGTTGCACGCGGCTGTGATGCGCCACGATTTTCTGATCATCATCGTTGTTGTCGTCGTCGTTGTCGTCGTCGTCGTCGTCGTCGTCGTCGTCGTCGTCGTCGTCGTCGTCGTCATCGTCGTCGTCGTCGTCGTCGTCGTTGTCGTCTCGTAGTCGTCGTGAATTTTATGGACTGTGATGATGTGCACCATCAAAGAAACAACGCCGATCCTAAAGTGATCCGGAGAGATGTGAAGGGATAACTTAGAAATTCATATATACGGCAAATCGGATATATTCCGCTCGTTTTCGTAGTTTTGAGAGAGAAGTAATAGTGAAGTATAACTTTTCTGCACGCAGAAGATTTCCACACTCTGTGTCGTTGGATGATAATATCTCATTTATCACGTGCGCTTTATTTACTTAAAAAAAAAACACGTAGAACATTTTAAGAGAAATTAGATAACATATTAGATAATATATTTCTTTAGTAAAACAAATGCACTTTACCTGTTTGAAATGTTTGATATTTTTTACTTCTTTGTTGTATAATTAAACTGATATTAAATCGTTCGATTGAACTGGCTAGTTCAGATTTCTCGATAAATTAAAGACAAATTATAGGAGGCAATGAGAGAACGATGGGCACAGAAATCATTTTTTTGTTTCTATAATTTGCGCAAAAAATGAACCGAGTCAAAGAGTACCGGTGGTGGCTAAATAAATTCAAGGCGGCATGTAATAAGTATGCGTGTCAACTTGCAGCACTTGTGAAAGATAGTCAGACGTGTACGAACACCTCGTACAATTAAGAAACAGTGTCTGAATACCGAGCCAAACATTGTCGATGCGTGAATACCAAGGAGGGGTCTGCGTTCCAATTCGCAGGATCTTGATTATTCGCGAATATATCCGAAAGGTTGTAGCATTCGCGTCACACGAGAGAGCAAAATCACGCGTTTCAGACATTATTATTTATTTCGTTAAGAGTATTTTAAAGATGATTGCGATTTTTGCATAAAAATAAAAATCATAAAAATCTCTAAAAAAAACTGCGTGAAATAAATCCGAGAAGTTGCGGAGACGAAGTCTGTCGGAAACGAGCAAACGCAATTTCTTGTCGCGCATCATCGCGCGAGAAAAAGATCGGCAACCGAGAAATTATATTGATATTTGAAAAGACAGTTACATATATTCGGAAAGAATTTAAAACAGACCGCGCGCGCGGTCCCACATAATGAGTCATAAGAAATACCGAAGATCGAATAATAGAACCGCAGGCTCGTTGCGACACACATGGTAGAGACGGAAAATGTAAACCAGAGGAATCTATGGGGGCCTCTTTTGTAACTATCGTGGTGAACTAGCGTTTCTTCTTTCCAACATGATGACAGAAAGAAAGAGAGACAGAGAGAAAGAGAAAGAAAAAGAAACACGCGCATGAACGGGACATTCCTGCGGCGGATCGAATCCTCTTCTCAATCTCATGGTGGAAAGCCATAGCGGCAACGATGATGACGATCACGGCGACGACGACGACGACGACGACGGCGACGACGACGACGATTTGAAATTTCTGCATGACGCGGCGCCTCGTTCGAGCACGTGCAACCGCTGTTGCTGTTACGTTCGCGGTCGATTGTTGCTATTTTCCTGACTTGGCGCGCCGAGATCTCGTTCGGCGCGCCAAGTAATCTTCTTGCTTCTTGCAAAAAAAAAAAAAGAAAAAAAAGCGGACGCGAATCCGTCACGGTCGACGTGCGTCCGATAGCTCGCCTATCGCGTAACGATCAACGGGCGTGATATATTAAATCGCCTTTCAGCGGAAACGCGAAGTTTCCAATGAACAGTTAACTCCGCATATCGACCCGTAATAACGTTGCGATCCACGCAACGTGTGATGTTGCGTACTTAAATCGCGATAGTTGGTAGAAGAGTACGTACCACATAGCGTATCCGCGCAAATGTCAAAAGAAACGTTTTTCTCACGACTTTATCTCACCGCTTTTATCATTTCCCGATTAAATCGTTGCGCAAGAATTGTGCATCATTTGTAGTAAAGAGAATTGTTACATTTCCTGTTGAGAAAAAAAAAACATGCCTTTTTCAATATAATTAATCTTCAGCTGTAACGTTATCTTTTTATTTCAAGTTTTTCACTAATTTATTAAATAAGTTATAAAAAGTTAAACAACAATGAGCTACACAAGATGAATTTTTCGCAAAAAAACTTGAAACTAGCACACATTTGCAGATAAAATAAAAGTATCCGGTAAACGTATTCAAGTGAGTAATATTCATTATCGAACGTTAATTAGTACGGTCAATTCTTTCTTGCGTGCGCTATGTTTGTGCGCTTATTAGGCAGAATGACGAAAATGAAACGTGGAGTGTAAATAATAAGACTAGACATGCGATAGAAGGAAGGGCAATAACCGAGAAGAGAACATCTGAAGTTTGTTGATCCACGTAGACATTAAAGCCATCCTTAAGCCGCTAGATGATTATTTTGCGATCAAGCACAACCAGCACTGCGACGTCGCGCGCAACTTCTTGGTACGCGACATTCGCTATTTCCTTAATGCATTGGTACTGTTACTCGCATCTTTGCCGCTTTTTTATTCGGATTCTATTCACTCAGATTTAAACACGCGCATCTCTTCTAGATGCAGTTTTTTTTTTTAAATTGTTTAGTGCTGCTATTTGATTTGCACAATTTTTGACGAGTGCAACATTCGCTAAACAGTTATTGAAATTATCTCTTAGTATAAAAAAATTTTATTTTATATCTTAAATTTGTCCAATTAAAAGCTTGAAAATGTTAAATGGATCCATTTTAAGCCTTTGCTTGACCGAGCATTTGAATCGCGTAGATATGTTCGTGCGAAACGGTAAAAATGAAAATAAAGGCGAAACGGTTTACGTTCGTGGGGCGATGTATTCGTCACGAGCGCACGCTACAATAAGTTTCAAAAGGACGAGGCGCGTGTCGGAGACCGTCGTCGTCGCCGGACTTTGAATGACGACGCTTCACGTGACGCTCTCAAAGCGATCGATCGTCAAGCGTATTGAGCCGATAATCGTATCCCGATATAGAACGTTGTATTCGATAAAAAAGAACGAGAGAAAGAAAGAGAGAGAGAGATGCTGCGCCGGTCTATCGTTTATAAAAGTACGCGTCGCGCGTTTTACAAGCAAAGAGTGCACAAAATCACCGAGTACGTTACATTACATCGACTCGCTCCTACAGCGCGTGAAATGAGCTCGCGGATTCAATCGAACACATCAATTCCTCGGTCACGTAGGACAATACCGTAGAAATCAGACGCTTTTGCTGAATTTAGCGAAGCTTTGGCGAATCGATCGAAATTCTGGGACGTTGACCTGCGCGCTCCTCCGAACGAAAGACGAAATGGGAACGTGCGAAAATATAATCTGGAAATTCGATTTTCAGATCGGAATAATATACTTAACCCGCGTTATCGACAAAGTTTTGGATATTTAAAAGTCGCGCCACTTGAGTGTGATGTAACTATTGTAACTGATAAATTATCCGCGTCTTGTGTGTTATTTCGCGCGACGTGTGTCATACACGGTGCAACTTCAAGCGTCACGTATGAGAGTCGTGCTCTATCGGTTGTTACGCTATCGCGGATATGTAACAGAAATTTCTACCTCCGATGCATTCGATCGTCATTAGATATTATTACGAGAAACAGTCGTCTATTTCTTTTCGACGCTTTATTTATCGACAGTTTTGTTTCTTCGTCTTTTCGAACGGTTTCTCTCTCGTCCGGTTTATCGAAATATCGCGAATGTGTCCGTTTGATCGTGAGCGGATTTTATTCAGCGCGCGTCTGACCGTTCCCCGATATGCGGTTTATGAGTTCTGTCTGGTAACCAGCCGTGTACTCGATAAAAATCGGCTACTCGGTCCCGCAAGATCGGAGGGAATTTCAATGGACGCACGAATCGCGCGCGCGCGCGCGAGCTCCCATGTTACCTTGGAACTCGTCCCACGTATAATGCACGACCGCACGAACCGTTTTCAGATCGCTAATCGACGTACAGGCGCGGTTATATCTCGCCATTTGTCGAATGCTGTTGAAAATTTGTTTTTACGATTTGTGACAAAATAATTAATTAATACGCAATTAATACAAAATAATTAATGCGATAATTTCTACTGCGTGAAGAAATGCGTACAAAGAAAGCACGACACGTACAAAAGCACAGAAATCAAATATGTAACAAATATTGCGCAAAACCCTTTGGGTTTTAAATACATCTCATATCTTTAAACCGTTAAAATATTATTTTGACGAAGTAATTACAGGTATATGAATGCTAGTAAAAGCAGAAACTGTTATTTTTGAGATTACACAGTTGAAATGGATTAGGCGATCAACAAGATATAGTTTAAGGCCCTGTTCCGACCTAAGCGAAAATAAAGATAATTTTGTTTGCTTTGTGGTTTAGTGAACCTGCATCGTTGACCTAGATCCGCTAATAATGCAGGAATACCTGCCAGCCCCGTTGTGTGTGTGTGTGTGTGTGTGTATGTCGTCGGAATTGTCATCGGCAACCGGTCGGTGACCTGTCTGTCTCTCTCCTTTGCGAGACGCACACTCCTCCGTTCTTTCTTTCGCGGCCGTATCCTTTCTCCCTCTGAATCAACATACAAAAAGAAAAAACGGGACGGAATCGCGGCTACGTGTGCACGCGACGTCCTATCCGCCAAATAATTCGAAACATCCGTGTCGACCCAGTAGCGATAAATTATGGGCGACGACATAGCGCGAATAGACATAGCGCGCTATGGGTATTCCGCTACCGAGCATACTAACGAATGCTACATCTAACCGTGAGATATCGGCCGAGATACACCACGTGGATCGTCGTGGTGTATAGGAGGCCTGCCGGGCGAGCAGGTTGTCGCCGATGTGTGCTCTCGCCCGTATCACACGCGCGATTACTCTCTCACGAACGTGCTTGGGCGAGAGGAGAAGCAGTCTAACTCGATCTGCCCGATCGAGAATTAATCTCCATTGGTAATCGGGTTCAATTCTTGTACGGTATAACGGTAAATTTTCCGTCTCTCCCGGCGACGCTCACCGACAGTCATCGCGCTCCTCTTCGTTACCGTCGTGCGCTCAAGTAATTAGCTCGGTTTAATTCGCCGTGTGGCACGATCGTGTGTTATCGCGACGTTACGGTGTGGTTAGGGCGCGTCCGTGGACCACGTAGTTACCTCGGCGTCTGAAAGAAACAGGGAAAACACCGTCGTCGTTCGTGCCGAACCGGTGAAAAAAAAAAATAGAGCGTGACGCACGGGAAATCCCACTAGCGCCTAAACGCTCGCTCTCGCGATGGTCCTCGCCTACCCGCAACTTCCTACGATTGTTGTTCGGGATATATTCGCACGATTATCCTATTGAGAGAAACCTGATCGAAAACTGACTTCGCGCAGGGAAGCTAAATGAAAAATGATGTAACGCGCGCTCGGTCACGTTCTGTTTTCCTTCGTAACGACTTGTTCGCGTAGATGGAAAAACGCAGAAAAACGTTTTCGCGCTAACGGGCTCCGCAAACGCGAACGAATAATCGAACGTTTATATTTATTCTCTCGTGAAAAGCAGCTGTCGCTTAACGAGCGCAATCATTAATCGTCCGTCCGTGGTGTACATAGGCGAAAGTCGCTCGGCCGTGAAGAATGAACTTTGGAAGTCACGGCTTCGGTATATCCTTGCTCTATCTGTTCCATTGCGCGCGATGATCGTCGCCGTGCGCGCGCGCGCGCGCGCGTGACGACCATTTTCGAGATTAATAACGTCAAAACCGTCTTCTTCTTTCTCTCGCCGCGAGTGGAATCACCGCGCCGCCGGTTTCTTCGGCCGGTTTCGCCAACTCCTCCACAATGTTGAGAAAAAAAAAAAAAAAGAACGCGGAGAAGAAAAAGAGCTGGGAGGGAAAAAAAGGGAGCAAAAAGCGCGCTAGAAGCGCGCGGGAAGGTCAGGGGAGGAAGCAGCGGGAGGAAACATCGGTCTAGTGGAACACGGCCTTACCTTGATGAAGACCATTTACGGAGCCTTGTAATAAGATAGTAACAGACTGCGGCTCCTCCTCGGTCGTTCCATCTCGAACATATGAAGAATAGCAGCGCGCACCTTCTTCTCTCTCGTTTGTTTCTTTTCGTTTTCTTTTCTTCCGTCGCGCTCCCGCCGCGCCAAGCCGCGAGCTCGATCTTTCTCTTTCTCTCTTTTTCTCTCTCTCCCTCTCTCTCTTTCTCTCTTGCGCGCGCGTTTTGTTCTATTTCGTTTCGTTTCGCTACGTTTTCTAGACTTTCCTCGATAGATTGCGTTCAGCTGACAGCAGTGCCGATTGGCGCTCGATTTTTCGCGGCGTGTCTGCTCGAAAGAATCGAATATATGTAATTGAGAGATCCGCAGGAAAAGCTCTTCCGGTTCTTGTTGAAGACGAAGAAAGACACGACGAAGCCTCGGCTACAGAGAGTGTGTTAAACCGCATTGCTCCGATCCAAATGCTACTGTAGAGATATAAACGTAATTGGTTTGTTTTCAATCTCGAACATGCACTTACTGAGAAAGATAGAGAGAGGAAGAGAGAGAGAGGGAGAGAGAGGGAGAGAGAAATCGTAGGTATATCTTACAGCAATGATCCCTTATCGTAATTGAGGATCATCATTGAGAATGTGTACCTAGTGATTGCTCGACATAGAGACAGTAGAATGATCCGTCCTATCTTTTGAGATACATTAGCAATCGTCATTCGAATCTCCTTACCCTTGAGCAGGTCATTAACGAGCTGAATCGTGAACCGCACTTAGCTGCGAGCATTTCGATGTTACACGGCATGAGACTTTTTATTTGAAAAAAAAAAAAAAAAAAACGATCACGTTGCTGCATCTGAAGCGACGATACACCGCGAGCAGCGGTGGTTTGTATCGCAGCGAACGCTGCAGTTGATACCGTAGTAAACGGTATGATGATGCAGTTAGCGGTGATGGCGCGGCAAAATACACATATATCTCAGGAAACAAAAGAACACGTGGATTTTATTTCTTCATTATATTGACGGTAGCGAGACGGTAGCGTCGTTCTCTCGCATAGAGCCGAGAAACGGTGATAAAATAGTTTGTCACGAAGCGTTTCGTGATACTTTGCGCCGCGACTTAACGACGTGCCCGTTTTGTGGGTGTCCCCCGGCGGCGATTATCATCATTCCAAGACTTGACAGCGTACGAGCGTCGTCGACAGGATTTGTCGTCCCGCGAGACCGCCTGAACCGGCGGGCAGAAGTCAACGGAGATCGTATCTCGCGTCTACACCGGGTAAGACAACTCCACTGCTCTGCTGACTGCTCTTCGTGGTTCGCGCGGCCTCGCATCCGGCTCGGCATCGTTACATTATTTCCCGTGCGCCTTGTCCCGCGGACAAGATGATCTTTAGTGCTATACAGTCGGGTGCACTCTAGCATCTATTTATATGGGGGAAGGAGAAAAGGAGAGGATTCTTCTCTCATTCTCTCTCCATATCGTTGAATAGCTTGACCACGAGTTGAACATAGTCGTTATGCTCTTTCATCGATACTTTGATATTTAAAACGCCGTACGAGTCTGCAAACAAGACTCGCAAAACTCATTTTATTCTTCTAAAAGTTTGTCATTAAATTGCAACAAGATCTTCCGTTGCGTGACCGCAACACAGCGCGTGTTTTAACAAAGTTAATAAAACTCGCGACATGTTTCTCGTTTACTTTCGCACACACTCTCGCGAGCGCTTCCTAGAAGTTGAGAATCTTCCGAGCGATCGTCCCGCATTTCCTTGTACTGGTTTCCTAGTCGGGACGTTGTGTCGCGTCGATCTGGAAACCTCGTATAAGAAAACGACCCTATCGTGACTCGCTAAGGCCATCGAGCGTGTTACTTCGTTGAGGCCCGGAGAGGCACAGGTGCGCGTGTCTTCTCTCTTGGCGGGGAACGGAATCACCGTTTCTTCAAACTCGCCCGCTGTCCTCGTGCCCATCATTAAGGTTTCTTCCACCTCGGCGTTACGTGGAAATTTGCTCGCTGAAAAGGTTAGGCTTTTTTCTGTGAGATTTTTCGAATCACTCAGTGTAGGAAATTTCTCTCTTTCTTTCTCTCTTTGACTCTCGTCAGATCGCTTTCGCCAAGCAAGTTCACTTCGTCAATTTTCAACAACTTCGCAACTAGAACAAGTAAAGAAACACGTTTGCCAACGCAGAATGTTTCCAGTTATGCGTGCGGTTGAAATCGAAAAAAAAAAAAAAAAAAAAAAAACTTTCCCATGGCACATGTTTATCCAACGTCGATTCTCCGCTAAGTGGCATGGCACCCCGACTTGTTAAAAGACTCGCTTTTCCGGCTCGTACGTCGCGCGGCGCGCTCCTCGTGTCCGCGCCGCACCCAAAGCAAACTCGGCTGTGTTTCATGGATTCCGTGTAAACGCAAGACAAACAGCCGCCTTGCGCCAGCGATGAACACCAGAACTTGGAGAGTTTCCCGATGTTTACACAAGCACATCCGAGGGATGAAGGAAAGACTTCTGCTCCCACGCGCGACGACTCTCTCTCTCGCGTCGTTGTCGTCCGTCGCACGGAGACACGCTGTTATGACTGCCATTATTATTGTAATTACTTCAGGATCCGTACGTGTGTACACGCGATGCGCCGCGTATTTGCATGAGATTCTCCGCTTCTGTTGGGCGTAACCGGAGTAGCTGAGATAGGCTGTATTTAACGGGTGGTAGCCGAGATAGGCTCTCGCGTATACCTTATAAAAGCCGGCCGCAACAACCGACTCTGCGAATTCCACGCGAAATCTACTCGCGAGATTCACAAATCGTGGAAATAGTAATTACAAGCGCGCACGATGCAGAATGCATTCGGAATTGCGGGACGCACAGCTCCCGCGGAATTTATGTGTTCGCATCTCGCGCGAATCGTCTCGTCACAAACATACGCGAGTTGATAATTGTCACACACGTACAGAAAATACATATTTATGTCACGTCTGCTTATTATATATTTGGCAATTATTTGCCGCATAAATCAACCGGGTACTGTGTATATGTGCGACTGACAATTTCCGCGTTCGATCCGACGCGGCGCGAGCGTGTCGGCAAATATTTGCGGTTACTTACTCGCGGTCGTTCGCGCTTCGTGTTCCCTCCCCGATATTTCTTCTCTCCTCTCGATATACTCCTACTTTACTTCGCCGAGATTCGAGAAGACGCGTTGAGGTATATATCGTCGAGAGTGCCTCGTGAGGTAATTCACTACTATATACACGTGGAATGTCCAATCGACATTCTAAAATCGTCGAAGGCTATTTATACCCGACGACGCGTATACGAACAATCGCGCAAGTTTGTCATTCCGCGCATGCGACGTATAATGTTACGACCCGTACGAACTTCCGGAAAAAAATTCGCTTAGATACAACGTGAAATATTTATACATCAGCTATCTCTGTGTGTGTGTGTGTGTGTGTGAGTAAAATGTTATTATAGAATATATTTATAAAAGTAAATTCTCTTCCGTATACGCGCGTTCGATTGCGCGCTCCATGTGTGCCATCCAATCTAGAAGAATGACGACGGCGAATTCCATTGATAGCGGGGCCGGACAACGCGTATTTACATATACATCCTAATACGTCTTATTTCTGTTGTGCGAGACAATTATCATACCATTTTGCTATATACCGCGCGCCTATTTGGAGCAAGAATCCGACGCGATCGACCGCGTCGGACGGACCTGCCACTTGCGTCAGAGCTTCCAATTTGATAGGTGCGAAATGACGCCTAACCACAGAGAAGTGAAAGAGAGAGAAACAGGCCAACGTCACGCGATGAATTGATGGTAGCGATCGGGCGGTTCGGACGATGAAAGCTCGAGCGTAAGGATCAAGTTGATCGGTGGCGCGTTGGAATATCGAAAACGGTGGCGGTATCCGTCTCGGATACGCCAAAGGACGGGGAATGTCGGTACCGCTAGTTTGCATAATAATTAATCACCGGTGTTCCTTATAACGGGCGATTTCCTCCGCTCCTTTGAGATTGTGTGGCTTATACGCAACCAATAATATCGCGCCAATGGTGGATAGCGGCGAACCGGCTCTTAGCGAAAACGCGAACAACGGAGGAAGGAAGAAAGAGAGATTCTAGTCCCGGCGCGGAAATAATCAAGCATTAACCTGTACATCCGTACGCGCGCGCGCGCGCGGCGTTCGATTAGGTCCGGAGGATGATCCCCGTCATTGGCAGTTGATATCGAGAAACGATTAACAGAACGAAAAGATAGCGAACACGCAGAAGCGGAATCACGCTCGTTTTATTCGTCGAGTATTCAAACGTGTTATAGAGTTTTCTCTCTGGAAGGAAAGAAGAATAGGAATCAAGAAGGAGTATCAATTTGCCTCTGTTCGTGCCGCAGGCTCGAAACGTCTGTTATGTTAACACGGCTCATCGAGCCACCACGCCTCGATGTGTACGCTCGGTGGCTGCAGATTTACTCGCAAGCATTGTTCTCTCTCTCTCTCTCTCTCTCTCTCTCTCTCTCTCTCTCTTTCCCTGTCCGACTTTGGAATCAATTTTTCATCACATCCGCAACATAATTTATCATCAGCCGTTTATCGATATCGAAATGCCGTTCGATACAACTGAACGGCAAAATAGAACGGGATTAATTAAATTTCGCTCTGCGCCGGGGGTTACTGTTAACAGGATGCACTTCTTATTCTGCGTCGGCAATATTACTTATGCGTTTGATTAAACGGCCGCGATTATGTTTCCTACGATAATTAAGTGGATACCGTTCGGAATCCCAGATCGAAGATATTGTATTCTCGCGCGTAATTAACCAAAGCGCGTCGTTACATATTTATCGCAGCGACGCCGCGTAAATGTATAACGCGCGTTGATGAGTTCGTCCCGTTGATCCCATCGCGGCAAAAGAAACAAAATAACTGCGATTATAAAGCAAGAGGAGGCCGCGCGTCGAGTGTACGAACAAGCAAAAAATTCTAATCGATATACATCGCGTATAGGAATTTTCGACTGGTCCATTAAATCGCGCGCCTTTCCAGGAATCTATCAACTCATTGATCCCGGCCCGACGGCCATTATCGCGAGAAGCATCATCCTGAATTATATGCAACGCGCACAGAAGAGCATCTTCGGTGAGGGACGTTGCTCGTTGAGAGAAGGGTGCCCGCGTAATTGATGGGCTTTAATGGGCTGAAGATTACAACGTACCGTGTTTTAATTACCGTGATCGTGGCGTGTCTTCCTGTTATTACGCGATCTGATGCGAATCGAGCGATCGAGAGCGCGCCCTAAACTTTATGATTACTCGAGACGCGGTCTTCCTGCCAATAAATGTGACGACGACACCATTCAGCCGCCGCCGCCGCCGCCGCCGCGATCTTCGATTAACGATTACTCTCCGCGGTAATAATTTATCGCATCAGCTCACGGCGTCGACTTCTTACGCAGCAATCTGTGGTTAACGTACTCCTAATTACCTCGCGAGAACGAGAGGGATCTCAGAACTGGGAGGATATCAGATTAATAATTCATATCCTCAAGACAATTTATATATTTATTCTCGTACCGGGGTTTATATTCATATGTGCGTTACATACATTAGCAAGAAGCGAAGTTTCTTTTCCCGATTCTAATATAGTTTGTACTTGCAAACGGATGTGTGTATATGCATATATTCATTGAAGCGGTTTTTAATAGATATTTAGGAAAATATAAATGAGGGAAATAAACGCGCGCAAAGTGCAACGGACTTCGATAATATCTCAAGCGCCGCGTAACTACCTTCGCGGAAACAACATTTAGCAACGGAGCAGCACACACGTGTAACGCGAAAACGCGGCGCAAGAATGGGCCGCTACGCGCCGGACAAAACAGCCACTTATGGATTATCCGTGAAGAAGTCGTTGCATTCCCGTCGAGGCCTTCCTCGTGTTTACACGAGCGTGGCATTTCTCGCTGGAAACTCGCCGCGCGCTCGCTCCTCCAAGTTTGCTCTCGAAGAGAGCCCACGTTTGTGTGAGCGAATTGCGCAAACGAACACAGCACACAGGAAACGACTATCAATGTGAAAAAAGGAAGCAGCAGTGTCGTAAAATTATTCGTCAACGGAATGAGGCAAGAAAAGGCGGAATGGTATAACTCTATCATTTTAATATCAGCAATATACTCTTTCCTCCTTTCCCAGTTTCTTCGCCGAGGAAAAGGAGGAGCAGAAAGATTGCATTAAAACCGAATCACACGGAGAAATGAAAGCGGAAATACTTGAAACGGAAAGTCTCGAAACGAGAGTTTAAATACCGCAGAAAGGGAAGATAAAATAAAAGGAAAACGGAAGCTGTGTGTATATATGTGCTTAGCCTCGCGTAAATTTTTGCAAAATAAAGGGAAAACGAAGCACCGTGTAAGTACGTAAGTTTCGTAGGAACTAAGAAGCTCGGAAGCATGACGGGCGAGCGAGGAAGATGAGATTACACCTTCATTAGTTTTTTTTTTTTCTCGATGTACGTCGGAGATATATACGTAGACACAGAGAGAAAGAGTGAGAGAGAGAGAGAGAGAGAGAGCCCACTGGACGAACGCAAGGAAATGCAAGTAACTTGCAGTCGAGTTATATGCGCGGTAATAATGTCTAGTTAATTGCATAGTGGCGAGAGCTCACGGCGTGCGTTGCGCTGGCGAGTAAATATAAAACTATGCAATATTCCGAGGCGCTTGAAAGAGAGCATGTTTAGAGCTCGTCTACTCGGGGCAGGCGATGCGTTTCAATTGCATATATTTAACATGCTTTACTAAGATCAGCCATTATTGCTTTTTACAATCGAGCGAAATATATTCAGCTTTGCTATAAATAATGCGCAATTTGCCATTTGTTTTATTATCCGAGCTGAGATTGTGTAATTAATACAAATTAGCTCGTGTAACTGTTTTTAAAAACCGTGGAGATAACGTTTGAGAGATGTGATCAAAATATTATATGATTCCCTCGGAGCGCTATAGATGTGCTTGTACTCGCTGCGTGTTTGAACGAAATAAAGAGGCGAACAAACTATGAGAGAAAAAAAAATCCTGAGGAAGATACGTATCTCGCGATGAGAAAATGCATCTTTCTGTGGGATATTACGATATCGATGGAACGGGCGTATCTTGTGGTAATGCGCGTTATTACGTGCTGCTGTGAGCGAGTCAGCGATCGACGAGGAACGATCGATCGATCGACAACAAGAGGACGTTTCAATCGCGCGACCAATAGATGCGGTTAGAAGGTACAGATCCTGTACCATTTCTGGATCTTCTCACGGTTGAACGGTTGACAGCGTTGAAAAGCGAGAGATAAAAGCGTGTAAAAGTTCGTATAAAATTCTATGAAAATCGATTAGCCTACATATCGTATTTTCGACCAGCGCAAAGGTGTTTGAACCCTCTCACATCGGGTCATTGTTCTTTCTTTTTTTTTTAAATATTATATTGAAGAGTGACTTCAGAGAGTGATATACTTGTAAACATCTTCTGCGCAAATAGTTTTTTTTAGCGTCTCGGATCAAATCGAATCGATAAATATTTGCGCAACGCTTTCTCGTATTCGCGAAAATCGGCATTGGTGAGGCGCGAAGATCGCGTGAGATTCGCGAAGCAGCAGCATCGTTAAAACGCGATCTGCCGCAACGCGAACGGGGCCCTAATATGGGCGAGGGTTGAACGCCGTCGGTCCAACGGGGGAACACGGGGAGTCCGGGTGGTTTATTCTGCGCGGCGCGTAATTCTAGCTCAGGTGAGTCTATAAATAGAGACCGCGTACGTGTTGCTGACCTGTTGCTCGAGAGCACCCTCGTGTGAACGCCGAGGCCCTGAGTAATCGAACCCCGTTGTTCCGAGAGGAGTACCTTCTCTGCTGCCGCCTCACGTTCCGACGTTCGTGCCCAAAAGCACTCGCTATACGCCGAGCCGCGCGCGCGCGCACGCCTGGGAGAGAGGTCATTAGGCGTAATGAATACCCGATAGTCCCTTAACTCGCAATATAATCGCCTCGGGAACTCCAAACACAACCACGTCGGCTGTTTCCGATACTCGCGGTGCGCCTTGCGCCGAACATTCCCGCGTTAATGATCGCCTCGCTGCGAATTTCAACGACGACCACTGTGCGCGATCACACAAGGGACACGTGACCTCGAGGTGACCTTAGATGCGGCCGACCAAAATCACGCGCGTGCTCATAACAGGTGTAACTTATACAAGACACGAATCGTCAGAGTCTATTTCTCCGCCACGTCACGATTTCTCGCGGGGAGAGATTAATTCGAACGGCAGAAACAAGTTCACAGTTTGAAAAACGAGAGATTACGCATCGATGATTGCGTAAGAAGATCCTCGCCGTCAATCAGCCTCTTTCAAGCCGCAGACTTTCAAGTGCACTTCTGCACTTTGGGACTTTTCAGTTTATCTGACACGCGGAAGTCACCTTTGTGCGCGGGGGACACGAGAGTTCCTTCGCCAAACTCGACGTGTGCGACTGTATGTGCGGTGACGCGGCGCACACGGTAAAAGAGAAAGAGATAAGAACAAGAGAGGGAGAGGAAAAATAAGGAAGTGAACGACGTTCTCCGCTAATTGTCGTAATTAACCGTGGAAGAGTTCTCAGGGTCGGGAACAGAGGTTGGAAGCAATGCGATGCGCATATAGTGGCGATAGTCATGAAATTCTATTGCTCGTTTTACGATCTGCATGAAATGATTCGCTATCAAACGCGCGTACGCGCTCCCTGTCACGCGCGCCAACTCTTCGATCCCGTGATCCCTTTGATCCCGTTTGCATTCGTAAGCTGAAAACGTGCGCCACGTTTGCGGACCACTCGTTCGCTTCGCGCCGTGCGTTCTCCTCGCTCGTTTGTCGAGATTCGCCGCAACAGATAGCACGCGAATTCGTCCTGCGCGATCCTTCCTGCAACTTCTTCTTCCGCGCCGGCATTCAAAGCGCCTTTCCTATTAACGGAACTGAAATTACGACTGTTGCACCGTGTCCCGCTAAGGACCAGAGATCATCGTACAGTACCGGCAACAAAGTAGAGAGATCGTGTCTCTCACGATTTTCTTTGTACGCGGCTATGTAATTTTATACTCGCTCAAGGATTCCTTCGTTTATTCTCTTGGCTCTCGTCGATTTTATCGATAGTTACCTGCCTTCCGCATTAATCAAACTTTATTTCTACATCTTAAAAGGTATTTGATTTTAAGACCCTCGTAAAAATACACCAGTTTCGAATATATTTCTTCTCCGCGTCGTAATTCTTCTTCCGATAAAAATTTGTCCGTCAATTCGGTTCGTCAAACAAACACGTAACGAAATTCTAAAAATTTGCCGAGTACGAAATGGTTCTTCATTGATTTGAGAACTGCAGATGAATGCGATGTGTATATACGATGTGCGCGTTATATTCCCGCAACTCCTTCTCTCCGGGACACGACGGAGGCATTATTAATGCACGCTAGACCGACATACTGTTATGCCAATAAAGCGCTCGAGATGAACCAGTACTCGCGCGCTGTCAATTATCGGGTTTTTAGTCGTCGAAACTCTCGTAGTCCTCAAAGAAGATGAAGCAGCACGTCGGCGGCTCGAGCATCGGATATCCCTTTTACGAGAGGCGGACAGGTCCGTTATTCATTCCCCGACTACGTACGATACCTAACGTATACACGAACCATCCGTGCCGGAAGTACGCGCTTTCAGTCGCCGGGCATTTGTTGTCATAAATTGTTAACCGCGTCATTACTCGCACGGGACATCGTAAATAAAACAATATTGCGGTTGTACAAATCAATTTCAGGATTTTAAACTGGGCGTTCAAGACCGACTCAGGCGGTATAATGATTGTAAAGGAAGAATCTGTCTCTCTCTCTCTCTCTCTCTCTCCCCGCGAGATTAAGCAGCTCATTCGCGAGGGATATACTTCGTTACGCCCCTATAAATTGATATGTCCGCGTCGCGCGATCGCGCAATCAGTTCCCGCTTCTTTAACTACGCGCGCGCACGCACGCTCACACGCGTGTGTGCAACAAACCGGCGGTTATCGAACCGCATAGATTTGCATAACGCGCTACGCGCGAGAGAGACGCGCGATCAAATTAGCTGCACGTGCCGATGACGACGAGCGCGCTAAAATATACCATTCACAATCGTTCTCTATGCAGATATCCCGAGTTGCCGGGAGAGATGATACGGTGGCCGGTGCGATGATGCATCTCGTCGCGCGCGCGGAAAGTCGGTCGATTCCTATAGACCAGTTCCAATCTGATTAACGTCGAACGCGAACGACCAGCAAAACCGGGACACTGTATCCACGACGCGAACTTCGCCCACGATCTCTTTCGCCGGCCGGTTGTAGTATATAAGGAGTTTGTTCCCAGGTGAAGGTAATCATATTCCGCGTTCCACGGTAATGGTGAACGAATGCAGCCTCCGGGCTGTAACGGAACCTCTGCCACCAGCGTGCACCCCGGCCTCTGTGCCGGACCCGTGGGTGAATCTAGCTTAAGCTGAACCTTTGAGTACCCTCACCAAGTCAAACTCCTATGTTGCCGCAATTATCGCACGACCGGCTGTTATCTCGGCAAGCAATGGGTCTTTTCCCTCTTTTTCTCTCTTGCTCTACGATCGTTATCGTTACCATCTTGTTTCAAGCGCGGACAAGGCGGACTAGCCTCTGAACTTGACCTGACTCCGTGACGCTCTCTCTCTCGTTCTCTCTCTCTCTCTCTCTATCTATCTATCTCTGTCTCTTTCTCTCCCTGTAATGCAAAAAGTGCAACGCGAATACTAATAACAATTAATTTGCTGCTATCCACAATTCAATGAACAGTTCATCGGTAAACCGCACGCGAATAAAAGGGATCCCGTTGCGGTTGCAGGAGCTCGATAGCGATCGTTACTGTTATTAACCGGCAGAGATGGTTGCCTCAACGTAAACGAGT
This sequence comes from Pseudomyrmex gracilis, assembly GCF_002006095.1. NCBI lineage: Eukaryota > Metazoa > Arthropoda > Insecta > Hymenoptera > Formicidae > Pseudomyrmex > Pseudomyrmex gracilis. Next base: position 242,572 of record NW_018020649.1, read on the forward strand.
CGTAACGTAGTACGCGGCTCGCACGTTAATCACTCGCGGGATAATCACGACGTATTAATTAGTGGATTAATTAGAGCAGAGGCGTTCGTCTTACTTTATAGCGTGACGTGAACGCGTTTACCGCACCGATCGCTCTCATTGTTGTTACCGCCGTCAGGCATTACGCGCCTTACTCTGAAAGTCCGTCCGACGTTAATTCGTCGCGAGCACGAAAGTAAAATCAGACTTTTTTTCACTTTTTTAATCATACGTTTGTATTCAAGGAAAAACAGAGAAAATTGTGTGTAAACGTGTTGTTGCATAAGATACTTGTTCCGTACATAAAAAAAAAAAAAAAACAAACCTTTAATGGGTTTTTAAACGAATGTAAAACTATCGGCACGAATAATATCTCACATATATGATTATCGTATAGAGTATAATTGGCAATTCGAGGAGAGAAGTGGATCCCGTTAGAAGCGTGTATTCGAGTTAAGAAGATCCGGAGAGTCGGCGGTTTCTATCACGTTTACATGTGTAGCAGCACTTACGATCGCGCGCGTGCTGCAACCGGAAGATGTCATCGCCGGCAATTACGGTCGGATCGAACGCAAATTTATCGGCGACAAAACATGCACAGACCGGACGCGACGCAACCGGCGGCCAACGATGCACTTGGATGCGCGCGTTGCACTTTATAAACGCGCGCACTCGAAGACACGGTGCCTTCCGTCGCGGCGCGGTCGTACCGAGAGCGCAAGTGGAATTAGTCTCGGTTCGACGGGCGCGCCTACTGCCGCTGCTCGATCTCAAACAACATGGAAAGTAATGCACCTTGCAACGAATCGGGGCGAATCGACGAGAATGTCGATCGTGTCGTGAGGGAGAGAGGGAGGAGAATACGAGGGAAAGAGAATAAGAACGGAGTTCGTGCGAAATGAAGCCCGGGTTATAACCGGGGCCGATTTTCATTCACGACGTGTCACCTCACGGGTGTGTCGTTTCTGGGTTGCAAACCTCGTTGCGCGTGTTACACACGCAACGAACGTGATATGAGAGCGATGCGAATTTTGACAGAATCAACATTTTGGAAATAGAAAACGAATAAATGTGTGTGTGTGTGTGTGTGTGTGTGTGCGAAGATATAAAATACGAAGAATAAAATACACTCATGAGCTCGAGTTTTAAATTTTCGAATGTTTGAAGTAAAATAGACGATTTTTTATTTTTTTATTTTTACAAGAGTTGTTGTGTGAAGAAATACCTGCAGATATTATCGCGAATAAAAAAATTTACGGCACTTCGATGTGTGCGTTTCACTCGAGAAGTTCGCGGAAGGAATCCGCAAGCGAGTGCCTTAAAGCATTTTCCACAGTACTCAAGCGATCCGATCCTTGAACTGAAGGTGTAAAGGTGCGCGTATTGGCGGTATGCATGCTCATACCCATTCACCGAATTCCCCTGTTCAATGGGCCGTACCGTGAATACGCAATGACGTAAGGGTCCCCGTTGGTTCGCCGGTTAAGCTCGGCGCACTGCGGAGCTCACGTATGGTACGCGAGTTGGCGCGTTTTGTGTCGCGCAGAAATATCTCGCGGATTTATCCATTGGTGCGAGATTCATTACGATCGGTCGGGATGTAATTTACTGTGCGACTAGTATGAAACGGACGTTAACGAGCGAGCGCGAGTTTAGGTGTCGCCGCTCTCGCATTTGCTTCTTTTTCTTCTTCTTCTTCTTCTTCTTCTTCTTCTTCGTCTTCTTCTTCTTTTCTTCCTCTTCCTCCACCTTCTCTGGACTACAATGAGCTGCCGGTAGATGTTGCCGAGGGAAGAGTGGCAGAGAGGAGGAATATACGTAGAGGAAAAGATGAAGTCGACAGGTAGAAGAGAAACTACCTACGCGCGCGCGCTTCTCTTTTATCTCGGTATTGCTTTGTATTAGGCCGCTGTCGCGCGGCTGGTATGCGCCGCCGGCTTCGCCAAAGTCCTCCTTTTCTTCCTGCACGGTAAAGAAAATTCTTCTTATTTCCCCACCTTCTCCTTTATCACGCTTTAACCCAGCTAAGTCAGCTCCCCAAACATAAGTAATTTATTTCGGTTAAGAATCGCAGATCAAACTATCGCGGACGCGATAATTGCTTTTCTTTCTTTTCAAGCGAGCCAAAATAAAGAAACGCGTCACACAATATTCAACTTTTGTGACGCTTGTTCGAAAATTAAACTCTTATTGCAAACAAGACAAAAAAAATGAGGTCTGATAACAATGATGGGCAAATCTGAGAGCTAATATAAAAACTCCAAAACTTCTTTCAAAAATAATTGTGAATATAGCTCAGTAAATTAAAACAATTTATAGATACCACCTTGAACTTAAGGCTCATATAGTTTTATTTTTTTATTCCTTCAAAAACTTGGAAAAGTCAAAATTTTATTTACAAAATAGAACAAATGAATTTCCATCTTAATTTGAACAGAGAATATTTTCTTCGTTGAAATGAAACGTCGTTCACTTTTTGTTACGTAAAACTTTCGTAAAACTTTTTTACACACTACGTAAAACTTTCTTACACACTTCATTTGCATTTTTGTGGTTCTTAAAATGAGTTTTTTTTTTTTATTATTCGGAAATTCTGTTCTTTCTCTTGCGCTTTTTCCTGCGCTTCTTCTACCTCATAAGACGAGACTCAAACCATCGCATCGGCACGAGGAGTAGATTGAGCTCTCAGCGTGCTCGTGCAAATGTACTCATTCCCACGCGCCTACGCCTCTCATAGCCGGTTTCATGCTTTAGGTAGACAAATCGCATGTAGGTATAATATCTCGCCGTGAACGTGTCAGATGTTTCTTCGCATTGCAAATTTCGCACCTTGACTTTGACATTATGACTGATACGTACTTTAACGTCAATTACGCGCGTCTAGTTAGAATTTAAATAAGTAACTTATTAAATTGGTTTTTTTTTCTACGCGTTATGTGACACGTATATTTATTACGTATATCGTAACACACATTTGGAGAATTTTGTTAAGACATATTAATTTTATCCACGAACGTGCGCTAGATTGATGTGTGTGTGCGACAGCGATTGGCCGGTCAAAGTGCGAAGGTAGGTTTGGCACGATTCCAAACACGACCACTGGTGCTCGTCCAGTTGTCAGATCAGGGCGACAGTTACGTGGTAGAATGCCACGTGACGAGATAGATATCCCGTCTTTAAATCGCGCCACGATGGAATAGATAAGCATACAATGGCTCGTTATAACTCTCACGCGTATGCAGGTAACGTAAAAAACTTCGCAAAGCTGTCTGACTACGTTTAAACTTCCGAGCTGAGTAAATCGAGACGATTGCATTTGCGACTTTGATATAAGATGAACACGGGCGCCATCCATGTTTACATCGCGAGATGTCTTAATAGTAACATTTACTACAGTGTTCGTAACAATTTATTCATCGAGTATAAGTTTGATTAAGTGAAACAGATATTATTATTTATATTATTTGTAAATATTTTATTATATTGAAATAAGAAAATTAGAGTTAAAAATACAATTTGTGTGTGACTTTTTTAACTCTTTTTATATCTTTAAAATAATTATTTAAATAAATTAATGATAAAAACAAATTAATTCGGAATTAATTCGTACTTTCTGATAAATTTGTAAATTCTGATGTAATTGCGCGTGTACAAGCTGCGCAAAAGACCGGAGTTTACATTTGCACGGTTAATACGAGCTAACTAAAGCATCATTTACGTGTGTTGCAGGGTACGGAAGAAGAGTGCCGACATGTCGGCGTTGAACGCTGCGCTTTGTAGACGCGGGATAATCCTCTGGCTGGCCGCCGTCCTACTGCTGGCGTCACGATCCACGCATTCTGGTGAGTTTTTGCAGAAATACCTCGGTGCGCTTCTATCTCCCTTTCTTTCGTCTGGCTTCAACGCCTCGGACACGCTTGAGCCGGCGTACAAAACGTGAGTCATTTATTTGATAGAGAGACCGTGAACGCGCGGGACTCCCACGAGGAAATAGGAGGTAGACACGGACAACAAGAAATATTTTCGCCCGGAGAGAGGCGATCGGATTATTTCTGCCTTCGTGCAGCTCTCGCGAAAAACAAGATTGTCATAAATGCGGCAAAATACGCTCGATTTGCGCAAAAATGATTTTGTTTACATCGGTGGTGTATTTTTATTATTTTCTTTTATTTTTTCTTTTTTTTATCTCCGCGCGCGAAGACACAAGAAACTCGAATGCGGGATCGACGAGACGGAGACCAACGAGAGTAAAAGTAATCGTCTCTCAACGAAAGAGACGAAAAACCTCTTCTCGTGACCTAAGTACATTTTTCAATATTTATGACAGAATCGAATTTCTCGAAGAGGCAGAAAAATTGAGATTTCATTAGAGCACGTCTATTCGTGGAACAGAATTAAGCGCTGCGCGTCATTTTTCGAGATTACGAAGAAGAGACGCGATAGAGAAAGGGCCGAAATTGAGCTTAAATGTGTTGCACGCGCGTGGCATGAGAGCTGAAATTAATTTCTGTTAAACCAGAGTCGAGACGAAACGAACACTTCCGCGATCGTCTTTCTTGTACCGTCTGGTGTGACTAACGCAGACTCGGTCGGCCAATGTTTGAATGAGCGAGCCACGTTCTGTCAGGACGTCGAACCTATCCGCGTGTCTCCCTTCCTCTCCGGCCCGACGGGGAGAGCATTACCTCATAATGCTCACCTCTGGCACCGGTCGTGTCGGGACCCAAGGTGCTTTCCCATGGACCTGGCACACCATATTCGTTCTTCGACTACTCTCGGGTCGCCTGCGAGCGATCGGTCGCCTCCTTCCTGAGCCTTATTCCACGAAGTATCGCGTGAGCTTCTTCCCTTTACGTCGAGCAGGTTTCGAGCGAGATACGCCTGGGCTTGCGAGCTGAGTCCCGCTACCGATAGCAGAACGATGAGATGATTCTGTCGAATCGCGAACCCGAAATTGTCGTCGCGTGACATGAATTATTTCAACTGGAGAAAAAATTGCGACAGAAACTGCACGACGAAGAAATCGATCGCAGATTCGCTTCGAGAATCGATCGGGAAAAGCGAAGATTTGTCGTTCTCGTAATTTGTTATACGAGAAAGTAATTGTATATCTCACGATAGAGAGAAGATACAAAGAAGACGAGCCTATTTCGCACACGAAAGGCGCTCACACGACCGATCGATCGATGGATCGATCGATAGAGAAGCGTTCTCGGAAAAGCATGATACTACGAACACGACGACGTGCAAAAACGTTGCATCGTCAATGAAGGCTTATTGAGGATGCGTCAGTTTTGCTTCTCCCCTTCATCAATCGACCGTCGGTGCTTCAGCGAAGAGCAGGTGTGGTTAAACGGACGGGATCGATTGAATTCCGCGACTCACTCGGCCTATCTCCTCTTTCTCCCTCTTTTTTTTTTCTCTTCCCCCGAGAATCACTAGGCGATTCTGTGACTCTCGCGCGCACACGTTCTTTTTGCTCGTCGAGCTTTTCTCGAGCAAAGGCCAGCAAGGACGATCGAGATCGACGCGCTCGATCACTGGCGATCCATCAGACGGCGGACATGTTTTACTGGATTATGTATCTTCCTCGGGACACAGCGGGCATTTGCGAGACCCTCGCATTCAAAGAAAATCAGGAACATCGCCGACTTCGATAGGCAACAGGTTTTCATTCGAAAGAAAAAAGAAAACTTTATATTTATCGTGTTGTGTTACCACGCGCGTAACTTTCTTCTCCGGATCCATCGTTTCGAGATTGTCGAAGTCGCTTGATGTATCAGATTGCATTACGGCAGAAAATTACGAGCGATGTTTGCTTCTTGCGTTTTTCTTGTGTTTACCTTAGACTTGCATGTATTTGCGATCTTGATATCATTATTATGCAATTAGAAATACAGCAATTGGCATAGTATTACGCTACATCAGTAAAATACAACCAAATGTTTTGCTAAGATTCACAACAAATTAATTGGCTGAAATTCGATTTTTTTCGATAAATATATATTTGGTCGGTAAATAAATCTACGTTTAGAATTTATAGTTTCTCTTATATCAACGTCGAGAAAACATGAAAGCTATCTTTTCCGGTAAGCGGAGGAGCCGACTTCGATATTCTACATCATCGGGAACTCTACCTGAGGTCAGCAGAGAGAAAAAAAATCGAAGACACATAGCTGCTCGCGCGTAGCGGTTCCTCTATGGCTGGATTCGCGCATGATATTGTGAGAATTCTGGTTAAACCTGTAAGATCTGAGGAGTAGTCATTCAGCGTATCCCGTGTCGGGATGTCACTGACCGCGTAGCTCACCAATCGCCACTTACGGTCCATGTACGTATTGTTCACCGGAGTCGCACCTGTGACTCTTGGAGACGTTCCATATTTATGCTTAATGCCTGGCTAAGTGTCGTTATCGTCAAGCATCATCTCAAAGTATCTCGCGGCCGTGAGCCTTTTGTCGGAGGAGAATTCACATGGCGCTGCACGCGGCGCGGAAAAATTCTGGATATATGCGACATGGGATCGCGCACAGTTGCGACGCGAACCACACTCTTTATAATTCAGCACAAAATAAACTTTTATCTATATCCGAAGAACATTGTAATTTCGTTCTCTCACAATTTTTTGCGCTTGAATCCAATCGATGTTATCTGCAGTTTCTTCTCTCCCGTCTAAGGCAGACGGTTCAAGATTTGCGAACCCCTCGAGGACGGGTTACCCCCCCCCCCAGACCCTGCTTAAGATGTATGAATTCGTCGCGAGATCTTGCACGGAAGCGTGCTAGGCAAAAGCAATGAGAGTGTTAAGATGCCTCGGCTTATTGCGTTTTTGATAGCGAGAGCAAATAAATTCCGCACCGCCAATTCAAACGAGGAAGAGCTCTTGCGAGCTAAGAGGGTATAGAAAGGATCCGTTGTAACCGGTATGTCGTAAGAGGACTCCACTCCCTCGTCCTCGCGCGCCTATTCTCCTGAAAGCTCTTCCCTCTTTCTCTATCGTCTGTGTACTTCTTCTTGACTACTTACCGAGATGGTGAGGTCAGCGGCGGTCATCCGACGAAGGGTATAACGGAACGCGTGGGTGCAACGTCAGCGTGACACGGATTAAATCCGGTCGTGTTAATCCGTTTCGGAAAATAGGCGCTTCGTTTTCGCAAAGCGTACACCGAAAAAATTATATTCTCGTAAGTAGAAGATTTTATACTTAAAAAATCTTCTTAAAGATTTTAGATGATATTCTTCTGAAATTAAAAATATATTCTTTATTTAAGAATATATTCTTAATTTAAGAATATAGTCTTTTTCGATAGTGAGATATATATATGTTAATATACAAAGATGTTTTTTCGGGTTTGAACCGCGTTAGTGTCATTTTTATACCGACGTTTCGTGAACATTACAGCTCACTTCATCAGGGTTTGAAGAGCAGCCTGATACAGTATCAGGCTGATACAGTATCAGGCTGATACAGTATCAGGCTGATACAGTATCAGGCTGCTCTTCAAACCCTGATGAAGTGAGCTGTA
>NW_018020649.1:250730-258681 GCF_002006095.1 Pseudomyrmex gracilis
TTTTCTATAGAGGCTTTTTATATTCTAATCAGTATATATTCTTATCAATATTATCAATATTTAGAGGATTTCCCTCTTAAGATAAGAAACTCTTCTTGGCGCCTATTTTAGTATAAAATATACTTAAAGTAAGTGGGATATCTTGAAAACAAGAATACAATTTTTTCGGTATCGAGTTTCTTATCGGAAACGAGCGTTTCTTTCCGTCCGGGGAATTATTCTCATTACCGGACCTATAACGGCACGCGGACTCGCCTCATAATACAGAAAGTGGCAATGAACTCGATCCCGTGATTGGGAGAATATAAATTTATGATTGTCCTCGAAAGGTGTCCCCACGCTAGAAACACAGCCGCGCGTATTACGCCAGAACCGGTCGGCCGGGTTTTCACGGGTGTTACTTGCCTTCTCGCGATATCCGTGACATTGACATTAACGTTGAGCGCTGATACCAACAAATCGGCGTAATTTTTCAGTTCGCGTCGTTCAAAATCCGACAATTTGTTCCGACAAAATTCGATTTACGTAATTTTCGTCGATGTCTTACGCGAGATGAGACCACCTGTCGCGATGGAAAAAAATTCCGTCATCGATAAACGTCACGGGTCTTTTTATTATCTTGCGCAACAAAAGACGAAAATATTTCTTCATTTTTATCATCAGCCTTACAAAATGATGAAGGAAATCGTGAGTCAAACATCCTCTTGAAGAATGCGTAATGCAGAATTTCGTGCACGTAGGGGCTGGCTGCGGCACCAGGTGTGCATCGAAGCGTGCGCGGTTGATGGTAATGAACTTTCGTGAGGCAAGGCCGCCGGGATGATTTCATAACGCGAGCGCAATAGCTTCGTGTTCCCGTGCTCTCTGCAGTGTAACAGCATCGTTCGCGCGCGTACACGCCTTCAGACGCGGAGAAAGGGACGGGTCGGGTCGAGACACCTTGCGAGAGGAATCGAGAGGGTCGCCTTCGAAGCGGGAGCGAGACAATCGTACGAAGGAACGACACACAGAGAGGAAACGGGAGGACTCGACGGTACGTTGACTTACATAATGACTCCCCGCGACTCCATGAGATATACATGTGTGCACACGCGCGATTCTCTGTCGTCAATTACAAGCGACGCAACTAGAGAACATAAATCTCGCGTCCGGAAATTATTATATTCAAGAGAAGATGCGCGTTTATTGTTAATACCACTTACATTCTTTTTCTATATAGCCGAGGTTGATTTAAGGTGCGCGTTTTAGGCACACTTCAAGAGCGAGATCTGCTTTCAGAGATATTGCCGAAGTCGATCCATTTACGCGCGGCTTTGTGTGTCTGTGTTCTCAACATATTTTATTTGAAATTACACTTTTATCCAAAGCACACACATTATCTCGCTAGATTTGGTGGATATATAACTCTCGCTGCTTCTCTTCCTTGAATATGAAAGTTCTCTACCTCTCGCGATTTTGATCTCAAGTAAATAAAAAAAAAAAAACAAATGCCCAAAGCTGCAAATTGGTGGTAATATCGAGGGTATTCGAGACGGTGCATCATCGCAAAGTAATTCTCCGTTACCACAGTCGAAATGCGTCACAATTTTTTATCGTACGCACTCAATGCTCGTCCCGTTAGATCACCGACGGTAATTTATCGATCACCGTTGGACCGCGAAGACGTAAAGGAAATGCTTGCTCGCGCAGCAAAAAGCAGTCATTCAGTTTTTGGTGCGTGTAAGACTCGATGGACCGTTCGAAAGATGCGACAAGATTTCTTGGCTCCAGAATATCGATCGGAATCGATGTTATCCTTGAATTTTATATTTGTTTGCTCTTGAACTTATTATTTTGATATAATATCGAACAACTTCTGCTGATTTGTAGTAGCCCGTTCATCTTGTGCGTTTAATTATCGCGCGTGTGCATGTCGCTGCTCGTCCGTTGAATAATCATATTGTGCAAGAACGTTGTCGCGTAGTTAGCGCTTGCACAATGAAGACCACGTACGGAGATTACAATCGCGTACACGAAGCCTCGACACCTTGACCGTGGTCTCCCCCGGAGAGTGTGATGCGGCGTAATAATTTAGTCCGACCATTGTACGAGACAAGAATCGTAGCGGTAGGCCAAAGTGCACGTGTACGTGATGGGTTGTTCGTATAACGTGGAAGCACGCAGGACGGACCCACGACTCCGATTGTGGGACTGACGAGACACGAGACTTCCATTCACGCGGAGCCCAGTCGTCGTGATTCCCAGTATAATTCGATTCATCGAAATGCACCTGTGCACATTGCAGAATGCTAATTCTCGAATATCCTGAGACTCGTTTCCATGTAGAAGATTCATTGATGGTCAGTGAGTTTCTTGCAAAAATATATGCGCGCAAGAAGGCGTTTTCTCATCACATGAGCGCGTAAGAAGATTTAATAGATTTAAGTAAAATAATAGATGGTTTTTATTATACGCCTAATAATTTAATTATTCTCTAAGAAGATGCCGAAATATTTTATTGATGTTTTGTTTCGTTTCTATACATGTATATGTATATTGCAATAAACGTCGCTCGGAATCATACTTGTGCAATAATAAGAAAAAGAGCTTTCAAGATGAGAAAGCGAGGATAAGAGGGAGCATCTATACAAGAGAGAGGACTTATTGTGTGATTTGTAGAATATCTCGGGAGTGCGGCCTGTCACGTTTCAGGAACAATCGAACTCCGAGTCCTGTGCGCGACATTCCAATTTCAAAAGATATTGCGAAAACGCGTCGCATAAGGAAAGAATAAAAGGAAAGAGGGAGATACGCGTTGTTGTATGAGAATAATCCGCGCGCGAATCGCGCGCGAGAGGAAGAACCGAGGAGAACCCAAGAGAATTCAGTATTCCGTGTGCAGTCACTATACAACTCGTTCGACTGGGGGCGAGGGTGTTAACGAGAATTCGCCCACGTGTGTTCGCGCCATATGACGCTCGTACCGTTGTTAAAGCCCCGGTAGACCCTCGAGAGACGGCAAATGCATCCCGCTGGTAATTACTATGATAAACTGCACGCGGGAGACGTCGCATTGACGTCGTCCCCAGCAAATTTCGCCGAGCTTATTCCCGATATAATCCTGTTTCATGCTTTTCATTAACTTTAATTCTACATACGCGCTCGTACGATTGTGTCACGCTCGATCGCATAGCACACTAACAACCGTGTTTCTTTGATTGCAGCGCCGGTATACGATCAAGATACCACACAGATCGCAGAATACGATGGTGGAGGTATGTATATCACGCCAGCTTTTATTGGATCTAATCAATCGACACGCGCACCGTGACATTAATTGCGTGTCTTAGTTTAAAGAGCCACACGCATTGTTCTCTGATTAAAAAATTAAAATATTAGAAATGGCCAATGTGTGTAATCCATATTAAACACAAGGTTAAAAGTTTGCGCGCGCGTAACGTGAACAATTCTCTTTAAAAAGTTTATTATATCAGTGTTACGAAAATGATGATTTTAATTACGACCATTTTTGTTACATTTATTAATATCAGATTATTTTATTGTAGCTCCTGTTGGATGTTACTTCAACTTTCAGCGATATCAAGAAGGCGATCGAATCGTTACGAGCGAACCATGTTTAAATTGCACGTGCCACAATCGAATGCTGATGTGCTATCTAAAGGTGTGTCCCTTCACAAAAGCGATCGGTCAGGACTGTACAGTAGAGAAGCGTCCGGATCAATGTTGCCCTGTGGTCACATGTCCGGAAGTACGGGTTCAACTGTTGACGTCGACGACGAGCGCACCAGCAATCTCGGATTCCATGGAGGTCGGTTTCCATGATAATTACGGATGCTATATCAACCAGAGATTTTACGCAGACGGCGCCATGCTGCCCGTGGACTATACATCTCCTTGCGAGCTCTGTTACTGCATCAGGAACAGAACCACTTGCGTCATGCAAGAATGTACTTTACAAGTGGCGGGATGTAAACCGGTCTACCAACCGGGTGTATGTTGTCCAATCAAATACAATTGCGGTAAGTTTTATCGTTTCTGGAACATCTCGCTGTTCACTTTGTGAGCATCCACAATTATCAATTCTTTTTACAGAATACGATGACGAACTTAGCACCACGGTTGGTCCCACTCCAGGACTCATCGCTACCACAACACTACCTCCCGGCGTGTCGCCGCAATGTTACCACCAAGATAAAGTCTATGAAGACGGTGAGCTAATTCCGACTCATGCTTGCGAACATTGCTATTGCTTCCGTGGAGAGATTGCATGCGCTGTACAACAGTGTGGAAAGCCAATGCAAGCGCACGGAAAGAATTGCACGGCCTTGCCGCCACCGGAAGGAGAATGCTGCCCGACAACATATCAGTGTGGTAAGTAATTTCATGTAATGACTGCGTGTGAGATGATTACAGTGTATTATATATAAATGAATGATCTAATGAAATTTATTAGCTAATGAATAATATACATTAAAGAATTTTTATGTTTGTATGTGATTATCACAGAAGAAGACGACCAAAGAATCACTATTCCATCAGAAGAAAGTGAGGAACAACTTCCGGAACAAGTACACGATGTACAACTGACCGAGTCTCCGATGATAATCGATCAGCAAGGAACGGAACATCCTCAGAAAGAAACATTCCCAGGTGCCGATAATGATATACCGCATGCTCCTGAGGAAGAAGAAGGTATTCAAGGAACTATCGAATACGTTACTCAGGAACAAACTCCGTCTACCGAGAAATCTCAAGAACAACCGGAAGAACAACCCGCAACACAACCGGCAGAAGAGACCGTTGCACCTGAAGCAGAAACTACTGCTTCTGCTGAGAAAATATCTACTCCTTCTCATGAATATGTTACCGAAACGTCTCCCGCTGAAGTGACACCAAAAGAACAAGTAGAAGAAGAAACAGAAACATCAGGCGCACAAAAACCTGAAGATTTAACTACTGAAGCACCTGCTGTCGAACTACCGGAAGTGTCGTCTACTTCAGAAGGTTTGCCACCGAAAGAGGAAACAGTTACTACAGAATATGTATCTGAGGAACATGTAACCACAGAAAAAGGTATTGAAAAAGAAGGCACTCCTGTTATCACAGAAGAAGAACAATCAACAAAACTTCCAGTTAGCGAAGAAGAGCAACCTGAAAGTGCGGTAAAACCAGAACCGGAGGAGACTGTTAAACCACACGAAGAACTTTCAACGCAGGTCCCAGAAGAAATAACTGAGGCAGAAAAACCAACAGAAGAAGGAGAAATCAGTGTGACAAGAGCATCGGAAAAACCAGAAATTTCGACTGAAATTGTTGAGAAAGCAACATCGCCGATCACAGAAATAAAAGAATCTGATACTACTCCTAGTATTCCTGAATCTGTTACCGAACAAACAAAGAAAGATGAGGGCAAAGGAGAAACTCCATCAGGTGAAACTTTAGCTACTCAGACGGAATTACCAATAGAGGAAGAAACTGCGACTATGGGTCATGAAGTATCTAGTACTGAAGAAGCCGTTGAGAAAGAAGTATCACATACAACAAAAGCCGTTACGGAAGAGACCTCATCGACTGAAGTAAGTCCGTTTGAAGAACAGAAACCAACTGTTAGTGAAGAAGAACAATCACATACAACAAAAGCCGTTACAGAAGAGACCTCATCGACTGAAGTAAGTCCGTTTGAAGAACAGAAACCAACTGTTAGTGAAGAGGAACAAAGACCAGAAGAATCAACATCTGAGCATGCAGTAACTAAAGAACATGCTACTATTGGCGCTAAAAAAGAAGATGGTCTGCTTGAGATTCCAGTAATAAGTGAAAAACCTATCACAGAACAACAACCAGAAGAAGAATCAACTTCAGAAATTCCAGCTCAAGGTCCAACCGGTATACCTATTCCCGAAAGAAGTCCAGAACACAAGGCAGAAGATAAGAGTGTATATCATGTGACTGAAGATTACCAAGGCGCTACACGTCCAGAAATTATTCCTGATAATTTGATGACTGAATCTCCACAGAAAGAATCTGCAACGAAGCTTTTAGAAGAGCACGAAACAACACTGGCTCCGTCACAAGAGACTGTAAAACCAATTAAGAAAGAAGGAACAGAATTACCAGCAGAAGAAACCACACAACCGTTAGAAGAAATTACAGAAATGCAGCCTAAACCTGAAATTACTAAAGTCACAACAGAAGAAACAAAAACTGAAAGCACACCTGTTACACAAGCCGAAACACAAGCTACAGAACCTTCTGCGACTACAACTGTTTATGAAAAATCAACAGAAAAAGCTCCAGAAGAAACTGAGAAACCTACATTACCAGAAGAAACTGAGAAACCTACATTACCAGAAGAAGCACTAGAAACCAAAGTACCAGAAACAGAAATTCCTTCAACAGAAACTCCAAGCGAAAAAATGCCTACAAAAGGACTTGGTATTGAAGAATCTGGCGAGAGTTCTTCTGAAGAAGTCAGTGAACAAGATGTAAAAGAGGTGCAACCAAAAAAAGAACCAGAAAAAGAAGAAGAAGAAGGAACAGAATTGTCAGTCACAACTGAATCAGAAGCAGTTCCTGAAACGCCCGCACTTGTAGAACACGAACATACAACAATTTCTACAGATCTTGGAGATAAACAAGCAACAGAAGGCGAACAAGTTACACCTATAGTTCCTTCTGTTGAGCAGACAACGCATGTATCACAAACCGAAGAAGAGAAAACTGAAATTACTCCAGTTGAAAAAGAAATTCCAGCTACTAGCAAAATACCAGTTGAAGAACATGCTACAGAACAATCTACCGCATTACCAGGCGTAAGTAAGGAAGAAGAAAAAGAATTGCAAACTGAAGAACCTGTTTTAAAAGGAGAACAAACTACAATAAAAACAATAGAAGAAGCCAAAGAAAAATCTACAACGCAAGTATCTCCTATTGAAAAAGAAACAACTAGACAACCTGAGCAATATACAGAAAAAGTTTCGGAAGAAGCTACTGTTACAGAAACTTATGGCGTACAAGAAACCGAAGCACCTAAATTCGAAGAAACTTCTGAGAAATCAGGAGAAACCACATCGCCGAAAGATACTGAACAACAAACTGAAACAACAATAACAGAAAAAGAACCGTCTGCAGAAACGGAAGTTACCAGTATTGAACAAACAGAATCGCCTGTAGAACCATCTATCGGAGCAGGTGTTGAAAAAGAAGGCGAAGAAAAAGTATCTGTGTCTACATCCACGGAAAAGATACAAACGCAAGAAACTCCTGTAAGTGAAACTGAATTCACAGAGAAACCAGCTGTCGAAGAGAAGACTGAGAAGATGCAGACTGAATCTCCCGTTACTGAAGAATATTTACCGAGTCAACCTTCGATTCTTTCAGATCGCAAAGAAGATCAACAACCAGTAGAACCAATACCAAGTAAAGAAAGTGTATCAAGTGAAGAGCAAATAACTCAAAAGCCTATTAAAGAAGAGGAAGAAACTACAACACACGAAGAACCACAAAAATCGACAGTTTCTTCTGAAATAGAAACAACTCATGTTCCATTCTCAGAAGAAGTTACCGAATCCGTTATACCAGAAGAAAAACCGGTTGAGGTTACTAGTACAACAGAATCTAAGACAGTTGAAAATGTTACGCAACCGGAAATGCAGACAATACCATCTATAAAAGAGGAACAAACTCAGAAACCAATAATTGAACAAGAACCCGAAATACATGATGTAAGAAAAGAACCTCAAACAACAATTTCTGTAACTCCAGAGGAACTTCAAACAACAATTTCTGTAACTCCAGAGAAACCTCAAACAACAATTTCTGTAACGCCAGAGGAACCTCAAACAACAATTTCTGTAACTCCAGAGGAACCTCAAACAACAATTTCGGTAACTCCAGAGAAACCTCAAACAACAATTTCTGTAACTCCAGAGGAACCTCAAACAACAATTTC